>NC_088410.1:10759184-10814184 GCF_034236695.1 Oncorhynchus nerka
AAGCCATTTTGACACAACTTTGGAAGTATGCTTGGGATCATTGTCCATTTGGTAGACCCATTTGCAACCAAGCTTTAACTTCCTGACTGATGTCTTGAGATGTTGCTTCAATATATCCACATAGTTTTCCTGCCTAATGATGCCATCTATTTTGTGAAGTGCACCAGTCCCTCCTGCAGCAAAGCACCCCCACAACATGATGCTGCCACCCCCGTGCTTCACGGTTGGGATGGTGTTCTTCGGCTTGCAAGCCTCCCCCTTTTTCCTCCAAACATAACGATGGTCATTATGGCCAAACAGTTCTATTTTTGTTTCATCAGACCAGAGAACATTTCTCCAAAAAGTACAATCTTTGTCCCCATGTTGCAAACCGTAGTCTGGCTTTTTTATGGCAGTTTTGGAGCAGTAGCTTCTTCCTTGCTGAGCAGCTTTTCAGGTTCTGTCGATATAGGACTTGTTTTACTGTGGATATAGATACTTTTGTACCTGTTTCCTCCAGCATCTTCACAAGGTCCTTTGCTGTTGTTCTGGGATTGATTTGCACTTTTCGCACCAAAGTATGTTCATCTCTAGGAGACAGAACGTGTCTCCTTCATGAGTGGTATGACGGCTGCATGGTCCCTCTAGGAGACAGAACGTGTCTCCTTCATGAGTGGTATGATGGCTGCGTGGTCCCATATCCTCATCTCTCCCAAGTGGTCATTCTCTCTTTCTCCCCTTACCCATCTGTCTATCGCCTCCTTTGAATTCCATGCTGTCACAGTTACCAGCCCTTTCAAGCTTAACATCCTTATCATTTATCGCCCTCCAGGTTCCCTCGGAGAGTTCATCAATGAGCTTGATGCCTTGATAAGCTCCTTTCCTGAGGACGGCTCACCTCTCACAGTTCTGGGCGACTTTAACCTCCCCACGACTTCCTTTGACTCAATCCTCTCTGCCTCCTTTCCACTCCTCTCCTCTTTTGACCTCTCCCTCTCACCTTCCCCCCCTACTCACAAGGCAGGCAATACGCTCGACCTCATCTTTACTAGATGCTGTTCTTCCACTAACCTCACTGCAACTCCCCTCCAAGTCTCCGACCACTACCTTGTATCCTTTTCCCTCTCGCTCTCATCCAACACTTCCCACACTGCCCCTACTCGGATGGTATCGCGTCGTCCCAACCTTCGCTCTCTCTCCCCCGCTACTCTCTCCTCTTCCATCCTATCATCTCTTCCCTCTGCTCAAACCTTCTCCAACCTATCTCCTGATTCTGCCTCCTCAACCCTCCTCTCCTCCCTTTCTGCATCCTTTGACTCTCTATGTCCCCTATCCTCCAGGCCGGCTCGGTCCTCCCCTCCCGCTCCGTGGCTCGGGACGACTCATTGCGAGCTCACAGAACAGGGCTCCGGGCAGCCGAGCGGAAATGGAGGAAAACTCGCCTCCCTGCGGACCTGGCATCCTTTCACTCCCTCCTCTCTACATTTTCCTCTTCTGTCGCTGCTGCTAAAGCCACTTTCTACCACTCTAAATTCCAAGCATCTGCCTCTAACCCTAGGAAGCTCTTTGCCACCTTCTCCTCCCTCCTGAATCCCCCCCCCCTCCCTCTCTGCAGATGACTTCGTCAACCATTTTGAAAAGAAGGTCGACGACATCCGAACCTCGTTTGCTAAGTCAAACGACACCGCTGGTTCTGCTCACACTGCCCTACCCTGTGCTCTGACCTCTTTCTCCCTCTCTCTCCAGATGAAATCTCGCGTCTTGTGACGGCCGGCCGCCCAACAACCTGCCCGCTTGACCCTATCCCCTCCTCTCTTCTCCAGACCATTTCCGGAGACCTTCTCCCTTACCTCACCTCGCTCATCAACTCATCCCTGACCGCTGGCTACGTCCCTTCCGTCTTCAAGAGAGCGAGAGTTGCACCCCTTCTGAAAAAACCTACACTCGATCCCTCCGATGTCAACAACTACAGACCAGTATCCCTTCTTTCTTTTCTCTCCAAAACCCTTGAACGTGCCGTCCTTGGCCAGCTCTCCCGCTATCTCTCTCAGAATGACCTTCTTGATCCAAATCAGTCAGGTTTCAAGACTAGTCATTCAACTGAGACTGCTCTTCTCTGTATCACGGAGGCGCTCCGCACTGCTAAAGCTAACTCTCTCTCCTCTGCTCTCATCCTTCTAGACCTATCGGCTGCCTTCGATACTGTGAACCATCAGATCCTCCTCTCCACCCTCTCCGAGTTGGGCATCTCCGGCGCGGCCCACGCTTGGATTGCGTCCTACCTGACAGGTCGCTCCTACCAGGTGGCGTGGCGAGAATCCGTCTCCTCACCACGTGCTCTCACCACTGGTGTCCCCCAGGGCTCTGTTCTAGGCCCTCTCCTATTCTCGCTATACACCAAGTCACTTGGCTCTGTCATAACCTCACATGGTCTCTCCTATCATTGCTATGCAGACGACACACAATTAATCTTCTCCTTTCCCCCTTCTGATGACCAGGTGGCGAATCGCATCTCTGCATGTCTGGCAGACATATCAGTGTGGATGACGGATCACCACCTCAAGCTGAACCTCGGCAAGACGGAGCTGCTCTTCCTCCCGGGGAAGGACTGCCCGTTCCATGATCTCGCCATCACGGTTGACAACTCCACTGTGTCCTCCTCCCAGAGCGCTAAGAACCTTGGCGTGATCCTGGACAACACCCTGTCGTTCTCAACTAACATCAAGGCGGTGGCCCGTTCCTGTAGGTTCATGCTCTACAACATCCGCAGAGTACGACCCTGCCTCACACAGGAAGCGGCGCAGGTCCTAATCCAGGCACTTGTCATCTCCCGTCTGGATTACTGCAACTCGCTGTTGGCTGGGCTCCCTGCCTGTGCCATTAAACCCCTACAACTCATCCAGAACGCCGCAGCCCGTCTGGTGTTCAACCTTCCCAAGTTCTCTCACGTCACCCCGCTCCTCCGCTCTCTCCACTGGCTTCCAGTTGAAGCTCGCATCCGCTACAAGACCATGGTGCTTGCCTACGGAGCTGTGAGGGGAACGGCACCTCAGTACCTCCAGGCTCTGATCAGGCCCTACACCCAAACAAGGGCACTGCGTTCATCCACCTCTGGCCTGCTCGCCTCCCTACCACTGAGGAAGTACAGTTCCCGCTCAGCCCAGTCAAAACTGTTCGCTGCTCTGGCCCCCCAATGGTGGAACCAACTCCCTCACGACGCCAGGACAGCGGAGTCAATCACCACCTTCCGGAGACACCTGAAACCCCACCTCTTTAAGGAATACCTAGGATAGGATAAAGTAATCCTTCTCACCCCCCTTAAAAGATTTAGATGCACTATTGTAAAGTGGCTGCTCCACTGGATGTCATAAGGTGAATGCACCAATTTGTAAGTCGCTCTGGATAAGAGCGTCTGCTAAATGACTTAAATGTAAATGTTTATACTTGCGTACTATTGTTTGTACAGATGAACGTGGTACCTTCAGGTGTTTGGAAATTGCTCCCAAGGATGAACCAGACTTGTGGAGGTCTACAATTGTTTTTATGATTTTCCCATGATGTCAAGCAAAGAGGCACTGAGTTTGAAGTTAGGCCTTGAAATGCATCCACAGGTACACATCCTATTGACTCAAATGATGTCAATTAGCCTATCAGAAGCTTCTAAAGCCATGACATCATTTTCTGGAATCTTCCAAGCTGTTTAAAGGCACAGTCAACTTAATGTATGTAAACTTCTGACCCACTGGAATTTCTGATGCAGTGAATTATAACTGAAATAATCTGTCTGTAAACAAATGTTGGAAAAATGACTTGTGTCACACACAAAGTAGATGTCCTCACCAACTTGACAAAACTATAGTTTGTTAACAATAATTTTGTGGGGTGGTTGAAAAACAAGATTTAATGACTCCAACCTAAGTTTGTTTAAACTTCCGACTTCAACTGTGTGTATATATATATATATATCTCACACACACACAACGTAAGTAAATCAGTAAGTAAAGTGTGTTACATTAAACAGCTGCGGTATCTCTGTGTAGTAGAAGGTGTTCTGTTCCTTGTTGTATTTCTGGAGCTGGGCGGCGTAGTCGTTCCTGCACTCCTCCGCTGTGTGTGTCTTCACATGGGCATGCTGCTTCACCTGGACACACACACACACCTGTATTAACTGGTATATAGGTACGTATGCTGCTTCACCTGGACACACACACACACCTGTATTAACTGGTATATAGGCACGTATGCTGCTTCACCTGGACACACACACACACCTGTATTACCTGGTATATAGGTACGTATGCTGCTTCACCTGAACATACACACCTGTATTAACTGGTATATAGGGGCGTATGCTGCTTCACCTGGACACACACACCTGTATTAACTGGTATATAGGTACGTATGCTGCTTCACCTGGACACACACACACACCTGTATTAACTGGTATATAGGTACGTATGCTGCTTCACCTGGACACACACACACCTGTATTAACTGGTATATAGGTACGTATGCTGCTTCACCTGATCACACACACCTGTATTAACTGGTATATAGGTACGTATGCTGCTTCACCTGGACACACACACACACCTGTATTAACTGGTATATAGGTACGTATGATGCTTCACCTGATCACACACACCTGTATTAACTGGTATATAGGTACGTATGCTGCTTCACCTGGACACACACACACCTGTATTAACTGGTATATAGGTACGTATGCTGCTTCACCTGGACACACACACACACCTGTATTACCTGGTATATAGGTACGTATGCTGCTTCACCTGAACACACACCTGTATTAACTGGTATATAGGTACGTATGCTGCTTCACCTGGACACACACACACACACACCTGTATTACCTGGTATATAGGTACGTATGATGCTTCACCTGGACACACACACACACACACACACACACACACACACACACACACCACACACCTGTATTAACTGGTATATAGGTACGCATGCTGCTTCACCTGATCACACACACCTGTATTAACTGGTATATAGGTACGTATGCTGCTTCACCTGGACACACACACACACCTGTATTAACTGGTATATAGGTACGTATGATGCTTCACCTGATCACACACACCTGTATTAACTGGTATATAGGTACGTATGCTGCTTCACCTGGACACACACACACCTGTATTAACTGGTATATAGGTACGTATGCTGCTTCACCTGGACACACACACACACCTGTATTACCTGGTATATAGGTACGTATGCTGCTTCACCTGAACACACACCTGTATTAACTGGTATATAGGTACGTATGCTGCTTCACCTGGACACACACACCTGTATTACCTGGTATATAGGTACGTATGCTGCTTCACCTGGACACACACACACACACACACACACCTGTATTAACTGGTATATAGGTACGTATGCTGCTTCACCTGATCACACACACCTGTATTAACTGGTATATAGGTACGTATGCTGCTTCACCTGGACACACACACACACCTGTATTAACTGGTATATAGGTACGTATGCTGCTTCACCTGGACACACACACACACCTGTATTACCTGGTATATAGGTACGTATGCTGCTTCACCTGATCACACACACCTGTATTAACTGGTATATAGGTACGTATGCTGCTTCACCTGGACACACACACACACCTGTATTAACTGGTATATAGGTACGTATGCTGCTTCACCTGGACACACACACACACCTGTATTACCTGGTATATAGGTACGTATGCTGCTTCACCTGAACACACACCTGTATTAACTGGTATATAGGTACGTATGATGCTTCACCTGATCACACACACCTGTATTAACTGGTATATAGGTACGTATGCTGCTTCACCTGGACACACACACACACACCTGTATTAACTGGTATATAGGTACGTATGCTGCTTCACCTGGACACACACACACACACCTGTATTAACTGGTATATAGGTACGTATGCTGCTTCACCTGGACACACACACACACCTGTATTACCTGGTATATAGGTACGTAAGCTGCTTCACCTGGACACACACACACACACCTGTATTACCTGGTATATAGGTACGTATGCTGCTTCACCTGGACACACACACACACCTGTATTAACTGGTATATAGGTACGTAGGCTGCTTCACCTGGACACACACCTGTATTACATGGTATATAGGTACGTATGCTGCTTCACCTGGACACACACACACCTGTATTAACTGGTATATAGGTACGTATGCTGCTTCACCTGGACACACACACACACCTGTATTACCTGGTATATAGGTACGTATGCTGCTTCACCTGGACACACACACACACACCTGTATTAACTGGTATATAGGTACGTATGCTGCTTCACCTGATCACACACACCTGTATTAACTGGTATATAGGTACGTATGCTGCTTCACCTGGACACACACACAGACACACACACCTGTATTAACTGGTATATAGGTACGTATGATGCTTCACCTGATCACACACACCTGTATTAACTGGTATATAGGTACGTATGCTGCTTCACCTGGACACACACACACCTGTATTACCTGGTATATAGGTACGTATGCTGCTTCACCTGGACACACACACACCTGTGTATTAACTGGTATATAGGTACGTATGCTGCTTCACCTGATCACACACACCTGTATTAACTGGTATATAGGTACGTATGCTGCTTCACCTGGACACACACACACCTGTATTAACTGGTATATAGGTACGTATGCTGCTTCACCTGGACACACACACACACCTGTATTACCTGGTATATAGGTACGTATGCTGCTTCACCTGACACACACACCTGTATTAACTGGTATATAGGTACGTATGCTGCTTCACCTGGACACACACACACCTGTATTAACTGGTATATAGGTACGTATGCTGCTTCACCTGGACACACACACACACACACCTGTATTACCTGGTATATAGGTACGTATGCTGCTTCACCTGAACACACACACCTGTATTAACTGGTATATAGGTACGTATGCTGCTTCACCTGGACACACACACACACACCTGTATTACCTGGTATATAGGTACGTATGCTGCTTCACCTGGACACACACACACACACCTGTATTAACTGGTATATAGGTACGTATGCTGCTTCACCTGATCACACACACCTGTATTAACTGGTATATAGGTACGTATGCTGCTTCACCTGGACACACACACACACCTGTATTAACTGGTATATAGGTACGTATGCTGCTTCACCTGATCACACACACCTGTATTAACTGGTATATAGGTACGTATGCTGCTTCACCTGGACACACACACACCTGTATTAACTGGTATATAGGTACGTATGCTGCTTCACCTGGACACACACACACACCTGTATTACCTGGTATATAGGTACGTATGCTGCTTCACCTGAACACACACCTGTATTAACTGGTATATAGGTACGTATGCTGCTTCACCTGGACACACACACCTGTATTACCTGGTATATAGGTACGTATGCTGCTTCACCTGGACACACACACACACACACACACACCTGTATTAACTGGTATATAGGTACGTATGCTGCTTCACCTGATCACACACACCTGTATTAACTGGTATATAGGTACGTATGCTGCTTCACCTGGACACACACACACACCTGTATTAACTGGTATATAGGTACGTATGCTGCTTCACCTGGACACACACACACACCTGTATTACCTGGTATATAGGTACGTATGCTGCTTCACCTGATCACACACACCTGTATTAACTGGTATATAGGTACGTATGCTGCTTCACCTGGACACACACACACCTGTATTAACTGGTATATAGGTACGTATGCTGCTTCACCTGGACACACACACACACCTGTATTACCTGGTATATAGGTACGTATGCTGCTTCACCTGAACACACACCTGTATTAACTGGTATATAGGTACGTATGATGCTTCACCTGATCACACACACCTGTATTAACTGGTATATAGGTACGTATGCTGCTTCACCTGGACACACACACACACACCTGTATTAACTGGTATATAGGTACGTATGCTGCTTCACCTGGACACACACACACACCTGTATTAACTGGTATATAGGTACGTATGCTGCTTCACCTGGACACACACACACACCTGTATTACCTGGTATATAGGTACGTAAGCTGCTTCACCTGGACACACACACACACCTGTATTACCTGGTATATAGGTACGTATGCTGCTTCACCTGGACACACACACACCTGTATTAACTGGTATATAGGTACGTAGGCTGCTTCACCTGGACACACACCTGTATTACATGGTATATAGGTACGTATGCTGCTTCACCTGGACACACACACACCTGTATTAACTGGTATATAGGTACGTATGCTGCTTCACCTGGACACACACACACACCTGTATTACCTGGTATATAGGTACGTATGCTGCTTCACCTGGACACACACACACACACCTGTATTAACTGGTATATAGGTACGTATGCTGCTTCACCTGATCACACACACCTGTATTAACTGGTATATAGGTACGTATGCTGCTTCACCTGGACACACACACACACACCTGTATTAACTGGTATATAGGTACGTATGATGCTTCACCTGATCACACACACCTGTATTAACTGGTATATAGGTACGTATGCTGCTTCACCTGGACACACACACCTGTATTACCTGGTATATAGGTACGTATGCTGCTTCACCTGGACACACACACCTGTATTAACTGGTATATAGGTACGTATGCTGCTTCACCTGATCACACACACCTGTATTAACTGGTATATAGGTACGTATGCTGCTTCACCTGGACACACACACACCTGTATTAACTGGTATATAGGTACGTATGCTGCTTCACCTGGACACACACACACACCTGTATTACCTGGTATATAGGTACGTGCTGCTTCACCTGATCACACACACCTGTATTAACTGGTATATAGGTACGTATGCTGCTTCACCTGGACACACACACACCTGTATTAACTGGTATATAGGTACGTATGCTGCTTCACCTGGACACACACACACACCTGTATTAACTGGTATATAGGTACGTATGCTGCTTCACCTGGACACACACACCTGTATTACCTGGTATATAGGTACGTATGCTGCTTCACCTGGACACACACACACACCTGTATTACCTGGTATATAGGTACGTATGCTGCTTCACCTGAACACACACCTGTATTAACTGGTATATAGGTACGTATGCTGCTTCACCTGGACACACACACACACACCTGTATTAACTGGTATATAGGTACGTATGCTGCTTCACCTGGACACACACACACACACACCTGTATTACCTGGTATATAGGTACGTAAGCTGCTTCACCTGGACACACACACACACACCTGTATTACCTGGTATATAGGTACGTATGCTGCTTCACCTGGACACACACACACACCTGTATTAACTGGTATATAGGTACGTATGCTGCTTCACCTGGACACACACACACACCTGTATTACATGGTATATAGGTACGTATGCTGCTTCACCTGGACACACACACCTGTATTAACTGGTATATAGGTACGTATGCTGCTTCACCTGGACACACACACACACCTGTATTACCTGGTATATAGGTACGTATGCTGCTTCACCTGGACACACACACACCTGTATTAACTGGTATATAGGTACGTATGCTGCTTCACCTGATCACACACACCTGTATTAACTGGTATATAGGTACGTATGCTGCTTCACCTGGACACACACACACACCTGTATTACCTGGTATATAGGTACGTATGCTGCTTCACCTGATCACACACACCTGTATTAACTGGTATATAGGTACGTATGCTGCTTCACCTGGACACACACACACCTGTATTAACTGGTATATAGGTACGTATGCTGCTTCACCTGAACACACACCTGTATTAACTGGTATATAGGTACGTATGCTGCTTCACCTGGACACACACACCTGTATTAACTGGTATATAGGTACGTATGCTGCTTCACCTGGACACACACACACACCTGTATTACCTGGTATATAGGTACGTATGCTGCTTCACCTGGACACACACACACACACTGTATTACCTGGTATATAGGTACGTATGCTGCTTCACCTGGACACACACACACACCTGTATTAACTGGTATATAGGTACGTATGCTGCTTCACCTGGACACACACACCTGTATTAACTGGTATATAGGTACGTATGCTGCTTCACCTGGACACACACACACACACCTGTATTAACTGGTATATAGGTACGTATGCTGCTTCACCTGGACACACACACACACCTGTATTAACTGGTATATAGGTACGTATGCTGCTTCACCTGGACACACACACACACCTGTATTACCTGGTATATAGGTACGTATGCTGCTTCACCTGGACACACACACACACCTGTATTACCTGGTATATAGGTACGTATGCTGCTTCACCTGGACACACACACACCTGTATTAACTGGTATATAGGTACGTATGCTGCTTCACCTGGACACACACACACACCTGTATTACCTGGTATATAGGTACGTATGCTGCTTCACCTGGACACACACACACCTGTATTAACTGGTATATAGGTACGTATGCTGCTTCACCTGGACACACACACACCTGTATTAACTGGTATATAGGTACGTATGCTGCTTCACCTGGACACACACACACACACTGTATTAACTGGTATATAGGTACGTATGCTGCTTCACCTGATCACACACCTGTATTAACTGGTATATAGGTACGTATGCTGCTTCACCTGGACACACACACACACCTGTATTAACTGGTATATAGGTACGTATGCTGCTTCACCTGGACACACACACACACACTGTATTAACTGGTATATAGGTACGTATGCTGCTTCACCTGGACACACACCTGTATTAACTGGTATATAGGTACGTATGCTGCTTCACCTGGACACACACACACCTGTATTAACTGGTATATAGGTACGTATGCTGCTTCACCTGGACACACACACACCTGTATTAACTGGTATATAGGTACGTATGCTGCTTCACCTGAACACACACACACACACCTGTATTAACTGGTATATAGGTACGTATGCTGCTTCACCTGGACACACACACCTGTATTAACTGGTATATAGGTACGTATGCTGCTTCACCTGAACACACACACACACACACCTGTATTAACTGGTATATAGGTACGTATGCTGCTTCACCTGATCACACACACCTGTATTAACTGGTATATAGGTACGTATGCTGCTTCACCTGGACACACACACACCTGTATTAACTGGTATATAGGTACGTATGATGCTTCACCTGATCACACACACCTGTATTAACTGGTATATAGGTACGTATGCTGCTTCACCTGGACACACACACACCTGTATTAACTGGTATATAGGTACGTATGCTGCTTCACCTGGACACACACACACACCTGTATTACCTGGTATATAGGTACGTATGCTGCTTCACCTGAACACACACCTGTATTAACTGGTATATAGGTACGTATGCTGCTTCACCTGGACACACACACCTGTATTACCTGGTATATAGGTACGTATGCTGCTTCACCTGGACACACACACACACACACACACACACACACACCTACACCTGTATTAACTGGTATATAGGTACGTATGCTGCTTCACCTGACCACACACACCTGTATTAACTGGTATATAGGTACGTATGCTGCTTCACCTGGACACACACACACCTGTATTAACTGGTATATAGGTACGTATGCTGCTTCACCTGGACACACACACACACCTGTATTACCTGGTATATAGGTACGTATGCTGCTTCACCTGATCACACACACCTGTATTAACTGGTATATAGGTACGTATGCTGCTTCACCTGGACACACACACACCTGTATTAACTGGTATATAGGTACGTATGCTGCTTCACCTGGACACACACACACCTGTATTAACTGGTATATAGGTACGTATGCTGCTTCACCTGGACACACACACACACCTGTATTACCTGGTATATAGGTACGTATGCTGCTTCACCTGAACACACACCTGTATTAACTGGTATATAGGTACGTATGCTGCTTCACCTGGACACACACACACACACCTGTATTAACTGGTATATAGGTACGTATGCTGCTTCACCTGGACACACACACCTGTATTACCTGGTATATAGGTACGTAAGCTGCTTCACCTGGACACACACACACACACCTGTATTACCTGGTATATAGGTACGTATGCTGCTTCACCTGGACACACACACACACCTGTATTAACTGGTATATAGGTACGTAGGCTGCTTCACCTGGACACACACACACACACCTGTATTACATGGTATATAGGTACGTATGCTGCTTCACCTGGACACACACACACACACCTGTATTACCTGGTATATAGGTACGTATGCTGCTTCACCTGGACACACACACACACCTGTATTACCTGGTATATAGGTACGTATGCTGCTTCACCTGGACACACACACACCTGTATTACCTGGTATATAGGTACGTATGCTGCTTCACCTGGACACACACACACACCTGTATTAACTGGTATATAGGTACGTATGCTGCTTCACCTGGACACACACACACCTGTATTACCTGGTATATAGGTACGTATGCTGCTTCACCTGGACACACACACACCTGTATTAACTGGTATATAGGTACGTATGCTGCTTCACCTGGACACACACACCTGTATTAACTGGTATATAGGTACGTATGCTGCTTCACCTGAACACACACACACCTGTATTAACTGGTATATAGGTACGTATGCTGCTTCACCTGGACACACACACACACACACCTGTATTACCTGGTATATAGGTACGTATGCTGCTTCACCTGGACACACACACACACACCTGTATTACCTGGTATATAGGTACGTATGCTGCTTCACCTGGACACACACACACACTTGTATTACCTGGTATATAGGTACGTATGCTGCTTCACCTGGACACACACACACCTGTATTACCTGGTATATAGGTACGTATGCTGCTTCACCTGGACACACACACACCTGTATTACCTGGTATATAGGTACGTATGCTGCTTCACCTGGACACACACACACACACACCTGTATTAACTGGTATATAGGTACGTATGCTGCTTCACCTGGACACACACACACACCTGTATTAACTGGTATATAGGTACGTATGCTGCTTCACCTGATCACACACACCTGTATTAACTGGTATATAGGTACGTATGCTGCTTCACCTGGACACACACACACCTGTATTAACTGGTATATAGGTACGTATGCTGCTTCACCTGGACACACACACACACCTGTATTAACTGGTATATAGGTACGTATGCTGCTTCACCTGGACACACACCTGTATTAACTGGTATATAGGTACGTATGCTGCTTCACCTGGACACACACACACCTGTATTAACTGGTATATAGGTACGTATGCTGCTTCACCTGGACACACACACACCTGTATTAACTGGTATATAGGTACGTATGCTGCTTCACCTGAACACACACACACACACCTGTATTAACTGGTATATAGGTACGTATGCTGCTTCACCTGGACACACACACCTGTATTAACTGGTATATAGGTACGTATGCTGCTTCACCTGGACACACACACACACTGTATTAACTGGTATATAGGTACGTATGCTGCTTCACCTGGACACACACACCTGTATTAACTGGTATATAGGTACGTATGCTGCTTCACCTGGACACACACACACACCTGTATTAACTGGTATATAGGTACGTATGATGCTTCACCTGATCACACACACCTGTATTACCTGGTATATAGGTACGTATGCTGCTTCACCTGGACACACACACCTGTATTACCTGGTATATAGGTACGTATGCTGCTTCACCTGGACACACACACACACACACACACACCTGTATTAACTGGTATATAGGTACGTATGCTGCTTCACCTGACCACACACACCTGTATTAACTGGTATATAGGTACGTATGCTGCTTCACCTGGACACACACACCTGTATTAACTGGTATATAGGTACGTATGCTGCTTCACCTGGACACACACACACACCTGTATTACCTGGTATATAGGTACGTATGCTGCTTCACCTGATCACACACACCTGTATTAACTGGTATATAGGTACGTATGCTGCTTCACCTGGACACACACACACCTGTATTAACTGGTATATAGGTACGTATGCTGCTTCACCTGGACACACACACACACCTGTATTACCTGGTATATAGGTACGTATGCTGCTTCACCTGAACACACACCTGTATTAACTGGTATATAGGTACGTATGCTGCTTCACCTGGACACACACACCTGTATTAACTGGTATATAGGTACGTATGCTGCTTCACCTGGACACACACACCTGTATTACCTGGTATATAGGTACGTAAGCTGCTTCACCTGGACACACACACCTGTATTACCTGGTATATAGGTACGTATGCTGCTTCACCTGGACACACACACACACCTGTATTACCTGGTATATAGGTACGTATGCTGCTTCACCTGGACACACACACACACACCTGTATTACATGGTATATAGGTACGTATGCTGCTTCACCTGGACACACACACCTGTATTAACTGGTATATAGGTACGTATGCTGCTTCACCTGGACACACACACCTGTATTACCTGGTATATAGGTACGTAAGCTGCTTCACCTGGACACACACACCTGTATTACCTGGTATATAGGTACGTATGCTGCTTCACCTGGACACACACACACACCTGTATTAACTGGTATATAGGTACGTAGGCTGCTTCACCTGGACACACACACACACCTGTATTACATGGTATATAGGTACGTATGCTGCTTCACCTGGACACACACACACCTGTATTAACTGGTATATAGGTACGTATGCTGCTTCAACTGGACACACACACACACCTGTATTAACTGGTATATAGGTACGTATGCTGCTTCACCTGATCACACACACCTGTATTAACTGGTATATAGGTACGTATGCTGCTTCACCTGGACACACACACACACACCTGTATTAACTGGTATATAGGTACGTATGCTGCTTCACCTGGACACACACACACCTGTATTAACTGGTATATAGGTACGTATGCTGCTTCACCTGGACACACACACACACCTGTATTAACTGGTATATAGGTACGTATGCTGCTTCACCTGGACACACACACACACCTGTATTAACTGGTATATAGGTACGTATGCTGCTTCACCTGGACACACACACACCTGTATTACCTGGTATATAGGTACGTAGGCTGCTTCACCTGGACACACACACACACCTGTATTACATGGTATATAGGTACGTATGCTGCTTCACCTGGACACACACACACCTGTATTAACTGGTATATAGGTACGTATGCTGCTTCACCTGGACACACACACACACTGTATTAACTGGTATATAGGTACGTATGCTGCTTCACCTGGACACACACACCACCTGTATTACCTGGTATATAGGTACGTATGCTGCTTCACCTGGACACACACACACACCTGTATTAACTGGTATATAGGTACGTATGCTGCTTCACTTGGACACACACACACCTGTATTAACTGGTATATAGGTACGTATGCTGCTTCACCTGGACACACACACACACTGTATTAACTGGTATATAGGTACGTATGATGCTTCACCTGATCACACACACCTGTATTAACTGGTATATAGGTACGTATGCTGCTTCACCTGGACACACACACACCTGTATTACCTGGTATATAGGTACGTATGCTGCTTCACCTGGACACACACACACACACCTGTATTAACTGGTATATAGGTACGTATGCTGCTTCACCTGATCACACACACCTGTATTAACTGGTATATAGGTACGTATGCTGCTTCACCTGGACACACACACACCTGTATTAACTGGTATATAGGTACGTATGCTGCTTCACCTGGACACACACACACACCTGTATTACCTGGTATATAGGTACGTATGCTGCTTCACCTGATCACACACACCTGTATTAACTGGTATATAGGTACGTATGCTGCTTCACCTGGACACACACACACCTGTATTAACTGGTATATAGGTACGTATGCTGCTTCACCTGGACACACACACACACCTGTATTAACTGGTATATAGGTACGTATGCTGCTTCACCTGGACACACACACCTGTATTACCTGGTATATAGGTACGTATGCTGCTTCACCTGGACACACACACACACCTGTATTACCTGGTATATAGGTACGTATGCTGCTTCACCTGAACACACACCTGTATTAACTGGTATATAGGTACGTATGCTGCTTCACCTGGACACACACACACACACCTGTATTAACTGGTATATAGGTACGTATGCTGCTTCACCTGGACACACACACACACCTGTATTACCTGGTATATAGGTACGTATGCTGCTTCACCTGGACACACACACACACACCTGTATTACCTGGTATATAGGTACGTATGCTGCTTCACCTGGACACACACACACTGTATTAACTGGTATATAGGTACGTAGGCTGCTTCACCTGGACACACACACACACCTGTATTACATGGTATATAGGTACGTATGCTGCTTCACCTGGACACACACACACCTGTATTAACTGGTATATAGGTACGTATGCTGCTTCACCTGGACACACACACACACCTGTATTACCTGGTATATAGGTACGTATGCTGCTTCACCTGGACACACACACACCTGTATTAACTGGTATATAGGTACGTATGCTGCTTCACCTGATCACACACACCTGTATTAACTGGTATATAGGTACGTATGCTGCTTCACCTGGACACACACACACACCTGTATTACCTGGTATATAGGTACGTATGCTGCTTCACCTGATCACACACACCTGTATTAACTGGTATATAGGTACGTATGCTGCTTCACCTGGACACACACACACCTGTATTAACTGGTATATAGGTACGTATGCTGCTTCACCTGAACACACACCTGTATTAACTGGTATATAGGTACGTATGCTGCTTCACCTGGACACACACACTTGTATTAACTGGTATATAGGTACGTATGCTGCTTCACCTGGACACACACACACACACCTGTATTACCTGGTATATAGGTACGTAAGCTGCTTCACCTGGACACACACACACACACCTGTATTACCTGGTATATAGGTACGTATGCTGCTTCACATGGACACACACACACACACCTGTATTAACTGGTATATAGGTACGTATGCTGCTTCACCTGGACACACACACCTGTATTAACTGGTATATAGGTACGTATGCTGCTTCACCTGAACACACACACACACCTGTATTAACTGGTATATATGTACGTATGCTGCTTCACCTGGACACACACACACACACCTGTATTACCTGGTATATAGGTACGTATGCTGCTTCACCTGGACACACACACACACACCTGTATTACCTGGTATATAGGTACGTATGCTGCTTCACCTGGACACACACACACACTTGTATTACCTGGTATATAGGTACGTATGCTGCTTCACCTGGACACACACACACCTGTATTACCTGGTATATAGGTACGTATGCTGCTTCACCTGGACACACACACACACCTGTATTACCTGGTATATAGGTACGTATGCTGCTTCACCTGGACACACACACACCTGTATTACTTGGTATATAGGTACGTATGCTGCTTCACCTGGACACACACACACACCTGTATTACATGGTATATAGGTACGTATGCTGCTTCACCTGGACACACACACACACACACCTGTATTAACTGGTATATAGGTACGTATGCTGCTTCACCTGGACACACACACACACCTGTATTAACTGGTATATAGGTACGTATGCTGCTTCACCTGATCACACACACCTGTATTAACTGGTATATAGGTACGTATGCTGCTTCACCTGGACACACACACACACCTGTATTAACTGGTATATAGGTACGTATGCTGCTTCACCTGGACACACACACACACCTGTATTAACTGGTATATAGGTACGTATGCTGCTTCACCTGGACACACACCTGTATTAACTGGTATATAGGTACGTATGCTGCTTCACCTGGACACACACACACCTGTATTAACTGGTATATAGGTACGTATGCTGCTTCACCTGGACACACACACACCTGTATTAACTGGTATATAGGTACGTATGCTGCTTCACCTGAACACACACACACACACACCTGTATTAACTGGTATATAGGTACGTATGCTGCTTCACCTGGACACACACACCTGTATTAACTGGTATATAGGTACGTATGCTGCTTCACCTGGACACACACACACACACCTGTATTAACTGGTATATAGGTACGTATGCTGCTTCACCTGATCACACACACCTGTATTAACTGGTATATAGGTACGTATGCTGCTTCACCTGGACACACACACACACACACACCTGTATTAACTGGTATATAGGTACGTATGATGCTTCACCTGATCACACACACCTGTATTAACTGGTATATAGGTACGTATGCTGCTTCACCTGGACACACACACACACCTGTATTGACTGGTATATAGGTACGTATGCTGCTTCACCTGGACACACACACACACCTGTATTACCTGGTATATAGGTACGTATGCTGCTTCACCTGACCTGTATTAACTGGTATATAGGTACGTATGCTGCTTCACCTGGACACACACACACACCTGTATTACCTGGTATATAGGTACGTATGCTGCTTCACCTGGACCTGGACACACACACACCTGTATTAACTGGTATATAGGTACGTATGCTGCTTCACCTGACACACACACACTGTATTAACTGGTATATAGGTACGTATGCTGCTTCACCTGGACACACACACACCTGTATTAACTGGTATATAGGTACGTATGCTGCTTCACCTGGACACACACACACACCTGTATTACCTGGTATATAGGTACGTATGCTGCTTCACCTGATCACACACACCTGTATTAACTGGTATATAGGTACGTATGCTGCTTCACCTGGACACACACACACCTGTATTAACTGGTATATAGGTACGTATGCTGCTTCACCTGGACACACACACACACCTGTATTACCTGGTATATAGGTACGTATGCTGCTTCACCTGAACACACACCTGTATTAACTGGTATATAGGTACGTATGCTGCTTCACCTGGACACACACACACACCTGTATTAACTGGTATATAGGTACGTATGCTGCTTCACCTGGACACACACACCTGTATTACCTGGTATATAGGTACGTAAGCTGCTTCACCTGGACACACACACACACACCTGTATTACCTGGTATATAGGTACGTATGCTGCTTCACCTGGACACACACACACACCTGTATTAACTGGTATATAGGTACGTAGGCTGCTTCACCTGGACACACACACACACACCACCTGTATTACATGGTATATAGGTACGTATGCTGCTTCACCTGGACACACACACACACACCTGTATTACCTGGTATATAGGTACGTATGCTGCTTCACCTGGACACACACACACACTTGTATTACCTGGTATATAGGTACGTATGCTGCTTCACCTGGACACACACACACCTGTATTACCTGGTATATAGGTACGTATGCTGCTTCACCTGGACACACACACACACCTGTATTACCTGGTATATAGGTACGTATGCTGCTTCACCTGGACACACACACACCTGTATTACCTGGTATATAGGTACGTATGCTGCTTCACCTGGACACACACACACCTGTATTAACTGGTATATAGGTACGTATGCTGCTTCACCTGGACACACACACCTGTATTAACTGGTATATAGGTACGTATGCTGCTTCACCTGAACACACACACACACCTGTATTAACTGGTATATATGTACGTATGCTGCTTCACCTGGACACACACACACACACACCTGTATTACCTGGTATATAGGTACGTATGCTGCTTCACCTGGACACACACACACACACCTGTATTACCTGGTATATAGGTACGTATGCTGCTTCACCTGGACACACACACACACTTGTATTAACTGGTATATAGGTACGTATGCTGCTTCACCTGGACACACACACACCTGTATTACCTGGTATATAGGTACGTATGCTGCTTCACCTGGACACACACACACCTGTATTACCTGGTATATAGGTACGTATGCTGCTTCACCTGGACACACACACACACACACCTGTATTAACTGGTATATAGGTACGTATGCTGCTTCACCTGGACACACACACACACACACACCTGTATTAACTGGTATATAGGTACGTATGCTGCTTCACCTGATCACACACACCTGTATTAACTGGTATATAGGTACGTATGCTGCTTCACCTGGACACACACACACCTGTATTAACTGGTATATAGGTACGTATGCTGCTTCACCTGGACACACACACACACCTGTATTAACTGGTATATAGGTACGTATGCTGCTTCACCTGGACACACACCTGTATTAACTGGTATATAGGTACGTATGCTGCTTCACCTGGACACACACACCTGTATTAACTGGTATATAGGTACGTATGCTGCTTCACCTGGACACACACACACCTGTATTAACTGGTATATAGGTACGTATGCTGCTTCACCTGAACACACACACACACACACCTGTATTAACTGGTATATAGGTACGTATGCTGCTTCACCTGGACACACACACCTGTATTAACTGGTATATAGGTACGTATGCTGCTTCACCTGGACACACACACACACCTGTATTAACTGGTATATAGGTACGTATGCTGCTTCACCTGATCACACACACACTGTATTAACTGGTATATAGGTACGTATGCTGCTTCACCTGGACACACACACACACACACACCTGTATTAACTGGTATATAGGTACGTATGATGCTTCACCTGATCACACACACCTGTATTACCTGGTATATAGGTACGTATGCTGCTTCACCTGGACACACACACCTGTATTACCTGGTATATAGGTACGTATGCTGCTTCACCTGGACACACACACACACACACACACACACCTGTATTAACTGGTATATAGGTACGTATGCTGCTTCACCTGACCACACACACCTGTATTAACTGGTATATAGGTACGTATGCTGCTTCACCTGGACACACACACACACCTGTATTAACTGGTATATAGGTACGTATGCTGCTTCACCTGGACACACACACACACCTGTATTACCTGGTATATAGGTACGTATGCTGCTTCACCTGATCACACACACCTGTATTAACTGGTATATAGGTACGTATGCTGCTTCACCTGGACACACACACACCTGTATTAACTGGTATATAGGTACGTATGCTGCTTCACCTGGACACACACACACCTGTATTACCTGGTATATAGGTACGTATGCTGCTTCACCTGAACACACACCTGTATTAACTGGTATATAGGTACGTATGCTGCTTCACCTGGACACACACACACACCTGTATTAACTGGTATATAGGTACGTATGCTGCTTCACCTGGACACACACACCTGTATTACCTGGTATATAGGTACGTAAGCTGCTTCACCTGGACACACACACACACCTGTATTACCTGGTATATAGGTACGTATGCTGCTTCACCTGGACACACACACACACCTGTATTAACTGGTATATAGGTACGTAAGCTGCTTCACCTGGACACACACACACACACCTGTATTACCTGGTATATAGGTACGTATGCTGCTTCACCTGGACACACACACACCTGTATTAACTGGTATATAGGTACGTATGCTGCTTCACCTGGACACACACACACCTGTATTACCTGGTATATAGGTACGTATGCTGCTTCACCTGGACACACACACCTGTATTACCTGGTATATAGGTACGTATGCTGCTTCACCTGGACACACACACACACCTGTATTAACTGGTATATAGGTACGTATGCTGCTTCACCTGGACACACACACACCTGTATTACACTGGTATATAGGTACGTATGCTGCTTCACCTGGACACACACACACTGTATTACCTGGTATATAGGTACGTATGCTGCTTCACCTGGACACACACACACCTGTATTAACTGGTATATAGGTACGTATGCTGCTTCACCTGGACACACACACACCTGTATTAACTGGTATATAGGTACGTATGCTGCTTCACCTGGACACACACACACACCTGTATTACCTGGTATATAGGTACGTATGCTGCTTCACCTGGACACACACACACCTGTATTAACTGGTATATAGGTACGTATGCTGCTTCACCTGGACACACACACACACTGTATTAACTGGTATATAGGTACGTATGCTGCTTCACCTGGACACACACACCTGTATTAACTGGTATATAGGTACGTATGCTGCTTCACCTGGACACACACACACACCTGTATTAACTGGTATATAGGTACGTATGCTGCTTCACCTGACACACACACACCTGTATTAACTGGTATATAGGTACGTATGCTGCTTCACCTGGACACACACACACACACCTGTATTAACTGGTATATAGGTACGTATGCTGCTTCACCTGGACACACACACACACCTGTATTACCTGGTATATAGGTACGTATGCTGCTTCACCTGGACACACACACCTGTATTACCTGGTATATAGGTACGTATGCTGCTTCACCTGGACACACACACACACACACACACACACCTGTATTAACTGGTATATAGGTACGTATGCTGCTTCACCTGACCACACACACCTGTATTAACTGGTATATAGGTACGTATGCTGCTTCACCTGGACACACACACACACCTGTATTAACTGGTATATAGGTACGTATGCTGCTTCACCTGGACACACACACACACCTGTATTACCTGGTATATAGGTACGTATGCTGCTTCACCTGATCACACACACCTGTATTAACTGGTATATAGGTACGTATGCTGCTTCACCTGGACACACACACACCTGTATTAACTGGTATATAGGTACGTATGCTGCTTCACCTGGACACACACACACACCTGTATTACCTGGTATATAGGTACGTATGCTGCTTCACCTGAACACACACCTGTATTAACTGGTATATAGGTACGTATGCTGCTTCACCTGGACACACACACACACACCTGTATTAACTGGTATATAGGTACGTATGCTGCTTCACCTGGACACACACACCTGTATTACCTGGTATATAGGTACGTAAGCTGCTTCACCTGGACACACACACACACACCTGTATTACCTGGTATATAGGTACGTATGCTGCTTCACCTGGACACACACACACACCTGTATTAACTGGTATATAGGTACGTAGGCTGCTTCACCTGGACACACACACACACACCTGTATTACATGGTATATAGGTACGTATGCTGCTTCACCTGGACACACACACACCTGTATTAACTGGTATATAGGTACGTATGCTGCTTCACCTGGACACACACACCTGTATTACCTGGTATATAGGTACGTAAGCTGCTTCACCTGGACACACACACCTGTATTACCTGGTATATAGGTACGTATGCTGCTTCACCTGGACACACACACACACCTGTATTAACTGGTATATAGGTACGTAGGCTGCTTCACCTGGACACACACACACACCTGTATTACATGGTATATAGGTACGTATGCTGCTTCACCTGGACACACACACACCTGTATTAACTGGTATATAGGTACGTATGCTGCTTCAACTGGACACACACACACACCTGTATTAACTGGTATATAGGTACGTATGCTGCTTCACCTGATCACACACACCTGTATTAACTGGTATATAGGTACGTATGCTGCTTCACCTGGACACACACACACACCTGTATTACCTGGTATATAGGTACGTATGCTGCTTCACCTGGACACACACACACCTGTATTAACTGGTATATAGGTACGTATGCTGCTTCACCTGAACACACACACACACCTGTATTAACTGGTATATAGGTACGTATGCTGCTTCACCTGGACACACACACACACCTGTATTACCTGGTATATAGGTACGTATGCTGCTTCACCTGGACACACACACACACACCTGTATTACCTGGTATATAGGTACGTATGCTGCTTCACCTGGACACACACACACACCTGAATTACATGGTATATAGGTACATATGCTGCTTCACCTGGACACACACACACCTGTATTAACTGGTATATAGGTACGTATGCTGCTTCACCTGGACACACACACCTGTATTAACTGGTATATAGGTACGTATGCTGCTTCACCTGGACACACACACACACCTGTATTACCTGGTATATAGGTACGTATGCTGCTTCACCTGGACACACACACACACACCTGTATTAACTGGTATATAGGTACGTATGCTGCTTCACCTGGACACACACACACACACACCTGTATTAACTGGTATATAGGTACGTATGCTGCTTCACCTGGACACACACACACCTGTATTACCTGGTATATAGGTACGTATGCTGCTTCACCTGGACACACACACCTGTATTACATGGTATATAGGTACATATGCTGCTTCACCTGGACACACACACACCTGTATTAACTGGTATATAGGTACGTATGCTGCTTCACCTGGACACACACACACACACACACACCTGTATTACCTGGTATATAGGTACGTATGCTGCTTCACCTGGACACACACACACACACACCTGTATTAACTGGTATATAGGTACGTATGCTGCTTCACCTGGACACACACACACCTGTATTAACTGGTATATAGGTACGTATGCTGCTTCACCTGGACACACACACACACACCTGTATTAACTGGTATATAGGTACGTATGCTGCTTCACCTGGACACACACACCTGTATTAACTGGTATATAGGTACGTATGCTGCTTCACCTGATCACACACACCTGTATTAACTGGTATATAGGTACGTATGCTGCTTCACCTGGACACACACACACACCTGTATTAACTGGTATATAGGTACGTATGCTGCTTCACCTGGACACACACACACACACACACCTGTATTACCTGGTATATAGGTACGTATGCTGCTTCACCTGAACACACACCTGAATTAACTGGTATATAGGTACGTATGCTGCTTCACCTGGACACACACACACACCTGTATTAACTGGTATATAGGTACGTATGCTGCTTCACCTGGACACACACACACACACACACACCTGTATTACCTGGTATATAGGTACGTATGCTGCTTCACCTGGACACACACACACACCTGTATTAACTGGTATATAGGTACGTATGCTGCTTCACCTGGACACACACACACACACACACACACCTGTATTACCTGGTATATAGGTACGTATGCTGCTTCACCTGAACACACACACCTGTATTAACTGGTATATAGGGGCGTATGCTGCTTCACCTGGACACACACACCTGTATTAACTGGTATATAGGTACGTATGCTGCTTCACCTGAACACACACCTGTATTAACTGGTATATAGGTACGTATGCTGCTTCACCTGGACACACACACACACCTGTATTAACTGGTATATAGGTACGTATGCTGCTTCACCTGGACACACACACACACACACCTGTATTAACTGGTATATAGGTACGTATGCTGCTTCACCTGAACACACACCTGTATTAACTGGTATATAGGTACGTATGCTGCTTCACCTGGACACACACACACCTGTATTACCTGGTATATAGGTACGTATGCTGCTTCACCTGGACACACACACACCTGTATATAGGTACGTATGCTGCTTCACCTGGACACACACACACACACACACACCTGTATTACCTGGTATATAGGTACGTAAGCTGCTTCACCTGGACACACACACACACCTGTATTACCTGGTATATAGGTACGTATGCTGCTTCACCTGGACACACACACACACCTGTATTAACTGGTATATAGGTACGTATGCTGCTTCACCTGGACACACACACACTGTATTACCTGGTATATAGGTACGTATGCTGCTTCACCTGGACACACACACACACACCTGTATTACCTGGTATATAGGTACGTATGCTACTTCACCTTGACACACACACACCTGTATTACCTGGTATATAGGTACGTATGCTGCTTCACCTGGACACACACACACACCTGCATTAACTGGTATATAGGTACGTATGCTGCTTCACCTGGACACACACACCTGTATTAACTGGTATATAGGTACGTATGCTGCTTCACCTGAACACACACACCTGTATTAACTGGTATATAGGTACGTATGCTGCTTCACCTGGACACACACACTCACCTGTATTACCTGGTATATAGGTACGTATGCTGCTTCACCTGGACACACACCTGTATTAACTGGTATATATGTACGTATGCTGCTTCACCTGGACACACACCTGTATTAACTGGTATATATGTACGTATGCTGCTTCACCTGGACACACACACACCTGTATTAACTGGTATATAGGTACGTATGCTGCTTCACCTGGACACACACACACACCTGTATTAACTGGTATATAGGTACGTATGCTGCTTCACCTGGACACACACACATCTGTATTAACTGGTATATAGGTACGTATGCTGCTTCACCTGAACACACACACACACCTGTATTAACTGGTATATAGGTACGTATGCTGCTTCACCTGGACACACACACACACCTGTATTACCTGGTATATAGGTACGTATGCTGCTTCACCTGGACACACACACACACACCTGTATTACCTGGTATATAGGTACGTATGCTGCTTCACCTGGACACACAAACACCTGTATTACCTGGTATATAGGTACGTATGCTGCTTCACCTGGACACACACACACCTGTATTAACTGGTATATAGGTACGTATGCTGCTTCACCTGGACACACACACACCTGTATTAACTGGTATATATGTACGTATGCTGCTTCACCTGGACACACACACACCTGTATTAACTGGTATATAGGTACGTATGCTGCTTCACCTGGACACACACACACACCTGTATTAACTGGTATATAGGTACATATGCTGCTTCACCTGATCACACACACCTGTATTAACTGGTATATAGGTATGTATGCTGCTTCACCTGGACACACACACACCTGTATTAACTGGTATATAGGTACGTATGCTGCTTCACCTGGACACACACCTGTATTAACTGGTATATAGGTACGTATGCTGCTTCAACTGGACACACACACACACCTGTATTAACTGGTATATAGGTACGTATGCTGCTTCACCTGGACACACACACACACACCTGTATTAACTGGTATATAGGTACGTATGCTGCTTCACCTGATCACACACACCTGTATTAACTGGTATATAGGTACGTATGCTGCTTCACCTGGACACACACACACCTGTATTACCTGGTATATAGGTACGTAGGCTGCTTCACCTGGACACACACACACACCTGTATTACATGGTATATAGGTACGTATGCTGCTACCTGGACACACACACACCTGTATTACCTGGTATATAGGTACGTATGCTGCTTCACCTGGACACACACACACACCTGTATTACATGGTATATAGGTACGTATGCTGCTTCACCTGGACACACACACACCTGTATTAACTGGTATATAGGTACGTATGCTGCTTCACCTGGACACACACACACACCTGTATTACCTGGTATATAGGTACGTATGCTGCTTCACCTGGACACACACACACACCTGTATTAACTGGTATATAGGTACGTATGCTGCTTCACTTGGACACACACACACCTGTATTAACTGGTATATAGATATGTATGCTGCTTCACCTGGACACACCTGTATTAACTGGTATACAGGTACGTATGCTGCTTCACCTGGACACACACACACCTGTATTAACTGGTATATAGGTATGTATGCTGCTTCACCTGGACACACCTGTATTAACTGGTATACAGGTACGTATGCTGCTTCACCTGGACACACACCTGTATTAACTGGTATATAGGTACGTATGCTGCTTCACCTGGACACACCTGTATTAACTGGTATACAGGTACGTATGCTGCTTCACCTGGACACACACCTGTATTAACTGGTATACAGGTACGTATGCTGCTTCACCTGGACACCCCTGTATTAACTGGTATATAGGTACGTATGCTGCTTCACCTGGACACACACCTGTATTAACTGGTATATAGGTACGTATGCTGCTTCACCTGGACACACACCTGTATTAACTGGTATATAGGTACGTATGCTGCTTCACCTGGACACTGTATTAACTGGTATACAGGGACGTGGTGTGAACGTTAATCTGTGTGAGTGTGTACCTTCTCAACATCTGCTTTCACAGCGTTTGTGTCGTTCTCAATTTTCTCCGCTTGCTGTGTGGCTTTCTCTGCTTCTCCCCACTCCTTGGCAAAACGCCTCTTAGTCTGCACACACACACACACACACACACACACACACACACACACACACACGAGACTTGGTTTAGTGAGGGATATAGGGGATCATCAACTGGATTCAGCCACGGGACGATTATTTCCTGAGCAGATGGACGGTCAGAGGCCATAACATATTTACAAATCATTTGTAGACTGCAAATTGACTAAAACAATCATTTCAAATCTGGCTCACATGTATATATGATCCTGTCTATTAGGAGTGGGAATACTGGGGAACACATTTATATATGATCCCGTCTCTCTACTAGGAGTGGGAATACTGGGGAACACATTTATATAAGATCCTGTCTCTCTATTAGGAGTGGGAATACTGGGGAACACATTTATATATGATCCCGTCTCTCTATTAGGAGTGGGAATACTGGGGAACACATTTATATAAGATCCTGTCTCTCTATTAGGAGTGGGAATACTGGGGAACACATTTATATATGATCCTGTCTCTCTACTAGGAGTGGGAATACTGGGGAACACATTTATATATGATCCTGTCTCTCTATTAGGAGTGGGAATACTGGGGAACACATTTATATAAGATCCTGTCTCTCTATTAGGAGTGGGAATACTGGGGAACACATTTATATATGATCCTGTCTCTCTATTAGGAGTGGGAATACTGGGGAACACATTTATATATGATCCTGTCTCTCTATTAGGAGTGGGAATACTGGGGAACACATTTATATATGATCCTGTCTCTCTATTAGGAGTGGGAATACTGGGGAACACATTTATATATGATCCTGTCTCTCTATTAGGAGTGGGAATACTGGGGAACACATTTATATATGATCCTGTCTCTCTATTAGGAGTGGGAATACATGTATATATGATCCCGTCTATAAGGAGTGGGAATACTGGGGAACACATTTATCTATGATCCTGTCTCTATTAGGAGTGGGAATACTGGGGAACACATTTATATATGATCCTGTCTCTATTAGGAGTGGGAATACTGGGGAACACATTTATATATGATCCTGTCTCTCTATTAGGAGTGGGAATACTGGGGAATACATTTATATATGATCCTGTCTCTATTAGGAGTGGGAATACTGGGGAACACATTTATATATGATCCTGTCTCTATTAGGAGTGGGAATACTGGGGAACACATTAATATATGATCCTGTCTCTATTAGGAGTGGGAATACTGGGGAACACATTTATATATGATCCTGTCTCTCTATTAGGAGTGGGAATACTGGGGAACACATTTATATATGATCCTGTCTCTCTATTAGGAGTGGGAATACTAGGGAACACATTTATATATGATCCTGTCTCTCTATTAGGAGTGGGAATACTGGGGAACACATTTATATATGATCCTGTCTCTCTATTAGGAGTGGGAATACTGGGGAACACATTTATATATGATCCTGTCTCTCTATTAGGAGTGGGAATACTGGGGAACACATTTATATATGATCCTGTCTCTCTATTAGGAGTGGGAATACTGGGGAACACATTTATATATGATCCTGTCTCTCTACTAGGAGTGGGAATACTGGGGAACACATTTATATATGATCCTGTCTCTCTACTAGGAGTGGGAATACTGGGGAACACATTTATATATGATCCCGTCTCTCTATTAGGAGTGGGAATACTGGGGAACACATTTATATATGATCCTGTCTCTCTATTAGGAGTGGGAATACTGGGGAACACATTTATATATGATCCCGTCTCTCTACTAGGAGTGGGAATACTGGGGAACACATTTATATATGATCCTGTCTCTCTATTAGGAGTGGGAATACTGGGGAACACATTTATACATGATCCCGTCTCTCTATTAGGAGTGGGAATACATTTATATATAATCCTGTCTCTCTACTAGGAGTGGGAATACTGGGGAACACATTTATATATGATCCTGTCTCTATTAGGAGTGGGAATACTGGGGAACACATTTATATATGATCCTGTCTCTCTATTAGGAGTGGGAATACTGGGGAACACATTTATATATGATCCTGTCTCTCTATTAGGAGTGGGAATACTGGGGAACACATTTATATATGATCCTGTCTCTGGGGGGGGGTGCCAATCAAAACCACCCGCGGGTCGACGGGTGGGAAACCGTGGGTTATAGGGGTTATAACATATTCACTCTCAATCACACAGAAACTCACATTCTCCAGCTGTTTGAAACTGATCTCTAAGTTCTGTTGAGCTTTTTTGGCATCGGCCAGGTACTGGGGGAGAGAGAGAGATTAGTTAGATGACAACATCAAAGTGAGTTCAACATGTCGGTGATGTTATCTCCCACCCTCCCTCTCTCCCTCCCTCTCATCTCTCCATCTCTCCCACCCTCCCCTCCCTCTCTCCCACCCTTCCTCCCACCCTCCATCTCTCCCTCCCTCCTCTCTCCCTCCCTCCCTCTCTCTCCTCTCTCCCCTCTCTCTCTCTCTCTCCCTCCCTCTCTCTCTCTCCCTCCCTCTCTCTCTCTCCCTCCCTCTCTCTCTCTCACTGTTTTGCGTTCTTGTTTGAGGTCCTGAAGGTATTTGGTGAGTTCTACACAGATTCCAGTCATCATGTTCTCTGCTATCAGCTCTCTCTGGCCCGCATAGTCATTCAGCTCATTCACAATGTCCTGGAATGACTGGTGATTGGTGAACCTGCAGGTGGAGGGGCAACAAGACCGAGGGGATAGAGAGAGATTAGTTAGATGACAACATAGCCACTCTCTAGCCACTTTAAACTATGCCACTTTGTTTACATACCCTACATTACTCATCTCATATGTATATACTGTACTCCATACCATCTACTGCATCTTGCCTATGGCGTTCTGTACCATCACTCATTCATATATCTTTAAGTACATATTCTTTATCCCTTTACACTTGTGTGTATAAGGTAGTAGTTTTGGAATTGTTAGATTACTCGTTGGTTATTACTGCATTGTCGGTACTAGCAGCACCAGCATTTCGCTACACTCGCACTAACATCTGCTAACCATGTGTATGTGACAAATAACATTTGATTTGAATGTGATTGGTTCACTTCCAGGAAACAGGGGTAAAGGGTTGTATGTTATTGGTTCACTTCCAGGAAACAGGGGTAAAGGGTTGTATGTTATTGGTTCACTTCCAGGAAACAGGGGTAAAGGGTTGTATGTTATTGGTTCACTTCCAGGAAACAGGGGTAAAGGGTTGTATGTTATTGGTTCACTTCCAGGAAACAGGGGTAAAGGGTTGTATGTTATTGGTTCACTTCCAGGAAACAGGGGTAAAGGGTTGTATGTTATTGGTTCACTTCCAGGAAGCAGGGGTAAAGGGTTGTATGTTATTGGTTCACTTCCAGGAAACAGGGGTAAAGGGTTGTATGTTATTGGTTCACTTCCAGGAAACAGGGGTAAAGGGTTGTATATTATTGGTTCACTTCCTGGAAACAGGGGTAAAGGGTTGCATGTGATTGGTTCACTTCCAGGAAACAGGGGTAAAGGGTTGTATGTGATTGGTTCACTTCCTGGAAACAGGGGTAAAGGGTTGCATGTGATTGGTTCACTTCCAGGAAACAGGGGTAAAGGGTTGCATGTGATTGGTGGGATAAAGAAATCTGTCTGTCTAATAAAGACAAACACGAGAGACAAAGGATAAGCACAGCATTCAACTGATAATCACTAACTGATTAGAGAGAGGACACAGACAGAGACAGAGAGACAGACACAGACAGAGAGAGACAGACAGACGCAGACAGAGAGGCAGACACAACTCACCCACACTCTTGCTCCTCCTTGCTGCCTCGTTTAAGGTATTTCTTGGAGAGGTTTCTGAGAGGAAGAGAGAATGTCAGGGTTACATTCTAACAACTAATTAAAATACACAGACACACTGCACAGACACAGACAGACAGACAAAAACAGACATAGACAGAGAGAGACACACACACACACACAAAGAGAGACAGACAGACAGAGCACACAGACAGACACACACAGAGAGACACACACACACACACACACAGACAGTCAGACAGAGACAGAGACCTGAGTTGCTTGGCGTAGTTCTGTTCTATCTCGGTCCGTTCTCTGACAAACTTCACATATCGGTCCACCAGATCCAGTCCTGACTGGGTGTGTTTATCAATACCATCATACTGGTCCTACAGACAGGAGATACAGAACAGGGTTAGATACTGGACTGATATAACACACTCCTCTATACAGTAGTAATATAACTACTAGTTACTGATACAACACACTCCTCTATACAGTAGTAATATAACTACTAGTTACTGATACACTCCTCTATACAGTAGTAATATAACTACTAGTTACTGATACACTCCTCTATACAGTAGTAATATAACTACTAGTTACTGATACACTCCTCTATACAGTAGTAATATAACTACTAGTTACTGATACAACACACTCCTCTATACAGTAGTAATATAACTACTAGTTACTGATACACTCCTCTATACAGTAGTAATATAACTACTAGTTACTGATACACTCCTCTATACAGTACAGTAGTAATATAACTACTAGTTACTGATACACTCCTCTATACAGTAGTAATATAACTACTAGTTACTGATACAACACACTCCTCTATACAGTAGTAATATAACTACTAGTTACTGATACAACACACTCCTCTATACAGTTGTAATATAACTACTAGTTACTGATACACTCCTCTATACAGTAGTAATATAACTACTAGTTACTGATATAACACACCTCTATACAGTAGTAATATAACTACTAGTTACTGATATAACACACTCCTCTATACAGTAGTAATATAACTACTAGTTACTGATACACTCCTCTATACAGTAGTAATATAACTACTAGTTACTGATACAACACACTCCTCTATACAGTAGTAATATAACTACTAGTTACAGGACAGGAACACTGCTCCTCTATACAGTAGTAATATAACTACTAGTTACTGATACACTCCTCTATACAGTAGTAATATAACTACTAGTTACAGGACAGGAACACTGCTCCTCTATACAGTAGTAATATAACTACTAGTTACTGATACACTCCTCTATACAGTAGTAATATAACTACTAGTTACAGGACAGGAACACTGCTCCTCTTACATCACTCCACCAGCCAGTTGTACAGGTATATCCTCTCCACTATGTATCCAACCCTGGTCTCTGTCTGACAGACGATTGGGTTGAGTTCACTCTCACACTCTGACTCACTCACTATGTAGGTATGTAGGGATCTCTGTGTCTGAAGTCCATGGTGACTGAGACACAGATAGACTCTCCTCAGAGAGACACAGATAGACCCTCCTCAGAGACACAGATATACCCTCCTCAGAGACACAGATATACCCTCCTCAGAGACACAGATATACCCTCCTCAGAGACACAGATATACCCTCCTCAGAGAGACACAGATATACCCTCCTCAGAGAGACACAGATAGACCCTCCTCAGAGAGACACAGATAGACCCTCCTCAGAGAGACACAGATAGACTCTCCTCAGAGAGACACAGATAGACTCTCCTCAGAGAGACACAGATAGACTCTCCTCAGAGAGACACAGATAGACTCTCCTCAGAGAGACACAGATAGACTCTCCTCAGAGAGACACAGATAGACTCTCCTCAGAGAGACACAGATAGACTCTCCTCAGAGAGACATAGATAGACCCTCCTCAGAGAGACACAGATAGACCCTCCTCAGAGAGACACAGATAGACCCTCCTCAGAGAGACACAGATAGACCCTCCTCAGAGAGACACAGATAGACCCTCCTCAGAGAGACACAGACAGACTCTCCTCAGAGAGACACAGACAGACTCTCCTCAGAGAGACACAGACAGACTCTCCTCAGAGAGACACAGATAGACCCTCCTCAGAGAGACACAGATAGACCCTCCTCAGAGAGACACAGATAGACCCTCCTCAGAGAGACACAGATAGACCCTCCTCAGAGAGACACAGATAGACCCTCCTCAGAGAGACACAGATAGACCCTCCTCAGAGAGACACAGACCCTCCTCAGAGAGACACAGATAGACCCTCCTCAGAGAGACCCAGAGGCTGCATCCCCTACTACTAACCAGGCCCACTAGGGGTTCTGGTCTAAAGTAGTGCCCTACTACTAACCAGGCCCACTAGGGTTCTGGTCTAAAGTAGTGCCCTACTACTAACCAGGCCCACTAGGGGTTCTGGTCTAAAGTAGTGCCCTACTACTAACCAGGCCCACTAGTGTTCTGGTCTAAAGTAGTGCACTATGTAGGGAATATAGTGCCATTTGGGATGTAGCCATGTACTAAACAGAGCTAATGATATGAATACAGGTGATTATACAGAACACATTTACTACAGTCATGTCCTCAATACTGTATCTGAACCAGGACAGAGAGAGAGAGGTAGAGAGAGGGAACGAGAGACAGGGGGGTGAGACAGAGGGAGGGGACGAGAGACAGGGGGCGAGACAGAGGGAGGGGACGAGAGACAGGGGGCGAGACAGAGGGAGGGACGAGAGACAGGGGGCGAGACAGAGGGAGGGACGAGAGACAGGGGGCGACGAGAGACAGGGGGACGAGACAGAGGGAGGGGACGAGAGACAGGAGGACGAGACAGAGGGAGGGGGCGAGCGAGAGAGAAAGAGAAAGGAGAGAGAAAGGAGAGAGAGAGAGAGAGAGAGAGAGAGAGAGAGAGAGAAAGGAGAGAGAAAGAAAGGAGAGAGAGAGAAAGGAGAGAGAGAGAAAGGAGAGAGAGAGAAAAGGTGAGAGAATAACATTTCAGAGACACTTATTGGGTCAATGAAATGGAAGGTCATTCAAGGCACTGCTGATATACACCTAGTGTAACCTCTGTCTGGTACTACTGCTGATATACACCTAGTGTAACCTCTGTCTGGTACTACTGCTGATATACACCTAGTGTAACCTCTGTCTGGAGACTACTGCTGATATACACCTAGTGTAACCTCTGTCTGGAGACTACTGCTGCCTCTGCTCTGATAAGAGGTCCAGACCTTAGTGGCGCTGGTCTTTCTCTACACTGGCCCTGTAACATTAAGGTCTCTGGTTCAACCCCCAGTCCGACTGCTTGTCCCCAATAAGACGCTGCCACAGGATAATCCCCCTGGTCATCATGTGTTGGAACCCTGCCCCTGTTCTGTTGTGTTCCGTTGTGTTCCGCTGAGGTTTGGGTTATGTCCTAAATCGCACCCTTTTCCCTACACAGTGCACTACCTCGGCTCTGGTCAAAAGTAGCGCACTAGCATATAGGGAATATAGTACCAAATTTGGAACGCAGACCTGGTCAGGTTCCAGCTGCAGGGGATTCAGAACAACAGCCCAGCCCGTTGGAGAGATTTAAACATGCAACCTTATTTCCTTTCCTCTCTCCTATCAGTGATCTAACACAACTAGACAGGGTTAGATTCCATGCCATAGATTCCACCTACCAGAGCAATGATGTAAACTGAGTGAGAACATTACTCAGAACACATTTACTACAGTCATGTCCTCAATACTGTATCTGAACCAGGACAGAGAGAGAAAGAGAGAGAGAGGGGTAGGGAGAGGGAACGAGAGAGAGAGAAAGAGAGAGAGAGAGAGAAAGAGAGAGAGAGAGAGAGGTAGGTAGGGAGAGGGAACGAGAGAGAGAGAAAGAGAGAGAGAGAGAGAAAGAGAGAAAGAGAGAGAGAGAGAAAGAGAGAGAGAGAGAAAGAGAGCAGTAGGGAGAGGAGAGAGAGAGAGGAGGAGATGAGAGAGAGGGGGAGAAGAGAGGAGAGGAAAGAGGAGCAGAGAGAGAACATGATGACATCATCATCATAACACTGAGTCCACCTATCAGCCAGGAGAGTCCACCTATCAGCCAGGAGAGTCCACCTATCAGCCAGGAGAGTCCACCTATCAGCCAGGAGAGTCTACCTATCAGAAGAGTCCCTGTCCATTTAAAGGATTAAAGGGGTACTTCGGGATTTTGGCAATGAATCCCTTTATCTACCTCCCCAGAGTCAGCTGTCCTCATGGATATCATGTTTGTGTCACCGCATGAAGTTTGAAGGAAGTTGCTAAGAAACGTAATTACTAACTAGGATTAGTGCAATGACTGGAAGACTATGGGTGTTAGCATTGGCTCACTAAACTACCTCCAACGTCCCTCACACTTCACACAGACGAATGGGATCCATGAGTTCATCTGACTCTGGGGAGGGAGAGAAAGGGCCTCAATGCCAAAATCCTGAAGTACCCCTTTAAGAGAGAATAACTACTAGGGCTGATGGGAGAATGTCCAAATGGCCTCCTATTCCATACATACTAGACCAGAACTGAAATGGCCTCCTATTCCCTACATTCCAGAGCCCAAATGACCTCCTATTCCCTACATACTAGACCAAAGCACCATGGGCCCAAATGGCCTCCTATTCCCTACATACTAGACCAGAGCCCAAATGGCCTCCTATTCCCCACATACTAGACCAGAGCCCAAATGGCCTCCTATTCCCTACATACTAGACCAGAGCCCCATGGCCCCAAATGGCCTCCTATTCCCTACATACTAGACCAGAGCCCAAATGGCCTCCTATTTCCTACATACTAGACCAGAGCCCATGGGCCCAAATGGCCTCCTATTCCCTACATACTAGACCAGAGCCCAAATGGCCCCCTATTTCCTACATACTAGACCAGAACCCCATGGACCCAAATGGCCTCCTATTCCGTACATACTAGACCAGAGCCCAAATGGCCTCCTATTTCCTACATACTAAACCAGAGCCCAAATGGCCTCCTATTCCGTACATACTAGACCAGAGCCCCATGGACCCAAATGGCCTCCTATTTCCTACATACTAGACCAGAGCCCCATGGACCCAAATGGCCTCCTATTTCCTACATACTAGACCAGAGCCCCATGGACCCAAATGGCCTCCTATTCCCTACATACTAGACCAGAGCCCAAATGGCCTCCTATTTCCTACATACTACACCAGAGCACCATGGACCCAAATGGCCTCCTATTCCCTACATACTAGACCAGAGCCCCATAGGCCCAAATGGCCTCCTATTCCCTACATACTAGACCAGAGCCCAAATGGCCCCCTATTTCCTACATACTAGACCAGAACCCCAAGGACCCAAATGGCCTCCTATTCCGTACATACTAGACCAGAGCCCAAATGGCCTCCTATTCCGTACATACTAGACCAGAGCCCAAATGGCCTCCTATTCCGTACATACTAGACCAGAGCCCAAATGGCCTCCTATTCCCTACATACTAGACCAGAGCACAATGGACCCAAATGGCCTCCTATTCCCCACATACTAGACCAGAGCCCCATGGACCCAAATGGCCTCCTATTCCGTACATACTAGACCAGAGCCCAAATGGCCTCCTATTTCCTACATACTAGATCAGAGCCCCATGGACCCAAATGGCCTCCTATTCCCTACATACTAAACCAGAGCCCAAATGGCCTCCTATTCCCTACATACTAGACCAGGGCCCCATGGACCCAAATGGCCTCCTATTCCCTACATACTAGACCAGAGCCCAAATGGCCTCCTATTCCCCACATACTAGACCAGAGCCCAAATGGCCTCCTATTCCCTACATAGTAGACCAGAGCCCCATGGCCCCAAATGGCCTCCTATTCCCTACATGGACCAGAGGCCAAATGGCCTCCTATTTCCTACATACTAGACCAGAGCCCCATGGGCCCAAATGGCCTCCTATTCCCTACATACTAGACCAGGCCCCAAATGGCCTCCTATTTCCTACATACTAGACCAGAGCCCCATGGACCCAAATGGCCTCCTATTCCCTACATACTAGACCAGAGTCCCATAGGCCCAAATGGCCTCCTATTCCCTACATACTAGACCAGAGCCCAAATGGCCCCCTATTTCCTACATACTAGACCAGAACCCCATGGACCCAAATGGCCTCCTATTCCGTACATACTAGACCAGAGCCCAAATGGCCTCCTATTTCCTACATACTAAACCAGAGCCCAAATGGCCTCCTATTCCGTACATACTAGACCAGAGCCCCATGGACCCAAATGGCCTCCTATTTCCTACATACTAGACCAGAGCCCCATGGACCCAAATGGCCTCCTATTTCCTACATACTAGACCAGAGCCCCATGGACCCAAATGGCCTCCTATTCCCTACATACTAGACCAGAGCCCAAATGGCCTCCTATTTCCTACATACTACACCAGAGCACCATGGACCCAAATGGCCTCCTATTCCCTACATACTAGACCAGAGCCCCATAGGCCCAAATGGCCTCCTATTCCCTACATACTAGACCAGAGCCCAAATGGCCCCCTATTTCCTACATACTAGACCAGAACCCCAAGGACCCAAATGGTCTCCTATTCCGTACATACTAGACCAGAGCCCAAATGGCCTCCTATTCCGTACATACTAGACCAGAGCCCAAATGGCCTCCTATTCCCTACATACTAGACCAGAGCCCCATGGACCCAAATGGCCTCCTATTCCCTACATACTAGACCAGAGCCCAAATGGCCTCCTATTCCCCACATACTAGACCAGAGCCCAAATGGCCTCCTATTCCCTACATAGTAGACCAGAGCCCCATGGCCCCAAATGGCCTCCTATTCCCTACATACTAGACCAGAGGCCAAATGGCCTCCTATTTCCTACATACTAGACCAGAGCCCCATGGGCCCAAATGGCCTCCTATTCCCTACATACTAGACCAGGCCCCAAATGGCCTCCTATTTCCTACATACTAGACCAGAGCCCCATGGACCCAAATGGCCTCCTATTCCCTACATACTAGACCAGAGCCCATAGGCCCAAATGGCCTCCTATTCCCTACATACTAGACCAGAGCCCAAATGGCCCCCTATTTCCTACATACTAGACCAGAACCCCATGGACCCAAATGGCCTCCTATTCCGTACATACTAGACCAGAGCCCAAATGGCCTCCTATTTCCTACATACTAAACCAGAGCCCAAATGGCCTCCTATTCCGTACATGGACCCAAATGGCCTCCTATTTCCTACATACTAGACCAGAGCCCCATGGACCCAAATGGCCTCCTATTTCCTACATACTAGACCAGAGCCCCATGGACCCAAATGGCCTCCTATTCCCTACATACTAGACCAGAGCCCAAATGGCCTCCTATTTCCTACATACTACACCAGAGCACCATGGACCCAAATGGCCTCCTATTCCCTACATACTAGACCAGAGCCCCATAGGCCCAAATGGCCTCCTATTCCCTACATACTAGACCAGAGCCCAAATGGCCCCCTATTTCCTACATACTAGACCAGAACCCCAAGGACCCAAATGGTCTCCTATTCCGTACATACTAGACCAGAGCCCAAATGGCCTCCTATTCCCTACATACTAGACCAGAGCCCCATGGACCCAAATGGCCTCCTATTCCGTACATACTAGACCAGAGCCCAAATGGCCTCCTATTTCCTACATACTAGATCAGAGCCCCATGGACCCAAATGGCCTCCTATTCCCTACATACTAAACCAGAGCCCAAATGGCCTCCTATTTCCTACATACTAGACCAGAGCCCCATGGACCCAAATAGCCTCCTATTTCCTACATACTAGACCAGGGCCCCATGGACCCAAATGGCCTCCTATTCCCTACATACTAGACCAGAGCCCCATGGGCCCAAATGGCCTCCTATTTCCTACATACTAGACCAGAGCCCAAATGGCCTCCTATTCCCTACATACTAGACCAGAGCCCCATGGACATAGTCACAAAGCATATCAGAGTAGCTCTGCTGATCAGGGACCAGGTTCCACCTCTTCATATTCAGGGTCTAAATAAAAAGGCCAAACTGATCCTGGATCAGCTCTCCTACTCTGAGACGCTTCGTGAACATAGGCCCTGGTCGAAAGTAGTGCACTATATAGGGAATGGGGGTTTGCCACGTAGGACATAGACTGTCTGCATAGAGTGTGTGACCTGACTGCCCTACTTACAAGCCTGACTGGCCTGTGGCCTGTTGTCCTTTTGATTCAGATCTAGGATCAGCGTACACTACCATCACTCCACGAGTTGGATCATCTCAAAACTGACCTTAGACCAGTGTCTAACTCCATTCTAGTACTCCCCTGGTGAGATCAGACTGCCCATAACCCCCTGACAATATGGTTCACCTGAGTTGGTTCAATAACAGTTCACACCTCGTCACCGCACGCACAAAACACGAGTAATTCAATAGTAGCTCTACAAACCAACTAAATGTTATGATAACATCAATGACTTGCTCATACGTTGAATATGATCATATGGGTTGTAACTAGTTTATATGCGGATGCTGGACAACAACAAAACAATGGATCTATTACAGAAGCCTAGTTAGCTAAGTCGCCTTGAAGAGGTCAAGGTATGCAACATTGCGAAATAACAGCCGCCCTCAAGCTACAAGCTAATTTAGTCTACTTGCCGTGAGTTGTCATCAACTTTGTTAGAGTTAACAGTTGAAAACAATGTCAAAGGCATGTATTATTTTGAGACAGCAAAAACAAACACCTTCTCCATGGAATTTGCTGTTATTGTGTAGCTAAGGTTACTGTAGCTAGTGCATATGTCCTTACCCAAAGATCCGTCCCCCAATCCATGTTTTCAAAGTTCCCACCTACAGAAAAAAGAGGCTTTCTATCAATCTTTAGTTCCCAAACTCTTGGAGGATCCACGAACTTTTGTCTAAAGAGGGGAGATGTCGGAGGAAATGTCGGGAAGTTGACGCCTCAATCATCCGTTCCTTCAAGGGAAAGAAAAATATTTTCGCCCGGTCGTCTTGAAACTAGTTTTGGTCGCAAGACAAGAGAGGGTGGGAGGGTTCGTCACCAGTCTTTCCAGATTTCATGTCGCGAATGTTTCGCTTGGTCTTAAAGGAGCCGAGGTTCATTCTTTGAAGTATCAAGGTTTATACCAAAATGGGAAACACATTTATACATTTTATTGTTACATCTTAAATGTTGCTTATTTACCTTTGTGTAACGTACTACTTTTGCCTAACCAATCTAGCAAATCTGAGTAGGCTTTACAATTATTTATTTTCATGTTAGCTACATGCATTCATTCATTACTACAACCATTACGATAATAAGCAACTAATCTACCATTACTGTTAAAATCAATACCATGACGATGAGCCTATGATTACGATAAAAACGATAACCATTTCTGTTATGAGAATCTCAAGAGGACTAAACCATTTGCCCGTTGACCACACTTTTAGAAAGCCCAGAGAACTTGGTCGTTACTAGCTACCAGTCAAAAACCCCGATTATTTCTACAATTTCTCTTCCTTAAATATGAATTTAAAACTAACCTTAACCACACTACTGACCTTATACAAATAGTTGTTTTCATGAATTTGCAATGATATAGCCCATTTTGACTTTGTGGCTGTGTTAAATAGTGGAAACCGAGACGGTCAACATCAGTAGGTGTGCTGCGGCCCCGCCTCTCTCCCGTTTTACCTGTTTTCCAGACAGGTTCTACAGCACACCGGTTTACGGCTCAAGTCTGACAGGAAGTGGTTGTTTCTGGTATTACATGCCCCAGTTTATCACTGCAACTGACGCCCACACATATCCATTTAACATTTACATTTAAGTCATTTAGCAGACGCTCTTATCCAGAGCGACTTACAAATATCCCTCAATAGTTCATAAAAATTTACTTAATTTTATTCTTAAACCTTCATTACAGTATTATTTCCCTACATAGAAAAATAAAGCCGTAATGTGCACGTTTTATTTACAATCTAATATAACATTTCATATTACAGTTTTATGGAAAACCTCTCTCTTTTTTATCATTCTTAATGAAATGTACATAAAAAAAGATAAATCCTATCTGAGTCAGAAAAAGATATTCATATAATAGGTAAGATATTACAACACTCTTGCCGAGAGCCTATCCAACTGACAATCTCTGAGAAAAAAATATAAACTATTGGAACCAAGACCAAGAAATAACTAACGAAATTACAGTTAATGAAAATGTACCCTTAATCCAGTATAAACTAATGTCTACTCTAAAAAAAAAGTAGGGGTTCAACAAGGGTTCTTCTGAGATCCTCAAAGTACTTTGAAGAATCTTAGGGTTCTTGACACTGAAAATGCCCAACAAAAGGTTCTTCTAACCCTAACCCTAACCCCGGGAGATGGGGTTCATCGAGGAACCTCCTTAGTTGGTGGGGGTTCTTGAAGGAACCTAACTCCCCAACTGAACCTAACTGCCCAACTGAACCTAACTCCCCAACTGAACCTAACTGCCCAACTGAACCTAACTGTCCAACTGAACCTACCTGCCCAACTGAACCTAACTGTCCAACTGAACCTAACTGCCCAACTGAACCTAACTGCCCAACTGAACCTAACTGCCCAAATGAACCTAACTGCACCTAACTGCCCAACTGAACCTAACTGTCCAACTGAACCTAACTGCCCAACTGAACCTAACTGTCCAACTGAACCTAACTGTCCAACTGAACCTAAACTGTCCAACTGAACCTAACTGCCCAACTGAACCTAACTGCCCAACTGAACCTAACTGTCTAACTGAACCTAACTGTCCAACTGAACCTAACTGTCCAACTGAACCTAACTGCCCATCTGAACCTAACTGCCCAACTGAACCCAACTGCCCAACTGAACCTAACTACCTAACTGAACCTAACTGCCCAACTGAACCTAACTGCCCAACATTTGGATTTGAATTTCAAAGGACAGCAGGTGCAGATCTCCTCAATTTAAGGTTTGTCCCATGTACCATGATACCATCTATCATTTCATATTTGTGCAAATCTTTCTAAAAAAAAACAGAAAATAGACACAATTCAATGGATATCAATCAACAAAGAGGTAAGAATATGTAGGCTATAAGAATATGTTGAAGGCTAGCTGTATTGGGCGGAGATGACTGAACTGCTCACTTGTGTGTCTGTGTCTGCAGGTAAACAGACAAGGAGGCATGCAAAGGTATGTCAATTGCAGTGGCAACCCGTTGTGCAGTGGCAACCCGTCGTGCAGTGGCAACCCGTCGTGCAGTGGCAACCCGTCGTGCAGTGGCAACCCGTTGTGCAGTGGCAACCCGTCGTGCAGTGGCAGTGGTAACCCATTGTGCAGTGGCAACCCGTTGTGCAGTGGCAACCCGTTGTGCAGTGGCAACCCGTTGTGCAGTGGCAACCCGTCGTGCAGTGGCAGTGGCAACCCGTCGTGCAGTGGCAACCCGTCGTGCAGTGGCAACCCGTTGTGCAGTGGCAACCCGTTGTGCAGTGGCAACCCGTCGTGCAGTGGCAGTGGCAACCCGTCGTGCAGTGGCAACCCGTCGTGCAGTGGCAACCCGTTGTGCAGTGGCAACCCGTCGTGCAGTGGCAACCCATCGTGTAGTGGCAACCCGTCGTGCAGTGGCAACCCGTTGTGCAGTGGCAACCCGTCGTGCAGTGGCAACCCGTTGTGCAGTGGCAGTGGCAACCCGTTGTGCAGTGGCAACCCGTTGTGCAGTGGCAGTGGCAACCTGTCGTGCAGTGGCAACCCGTTGTGCAGTGGCAGTGGCAACCCGTTGTGCAGTGGCAGTGGCAACCCGTTGTGCAGTGGCAGTGGCAACCCGTTGTGCAGTGGCAGTGGCAACCTGTCGTGCAGTGGCAACCCGTTGTGCAGTGGCAACCCGTCGTGCAGTGGCAACCCGTTGTGTAGTGGCAACCCGTCATGCAGTGGCAACCCGTCGTGCAGTGGCAACCCGTTGTGCAGTGGCAGTGGCAACCCGTTGTGCAGTGGCAACCCGTTGTGCAGTGGCAGTGGCAACCCGTCGTGCAGTGGCAACCCGTTGTGCAGTGGCAACCCGTTGTGCAGTGGCAGTGGCAACCCGTCGTGCAGTGGCAACCCGTCGTGCAGTGGCAACCCGTTGTGCAGTGGCAACCCGTCGTGCAGTGGCAACCCATCGTGCAGTGGCAACCCGTCGTGCAGTGGCAACCCGTTGTGCAGTGGCAGTGGCAACCTGTCGTGCAGTGGCAACCCATCGTGCAGTGGCAACCCGTTGTGCAGTGGCAACCCATCGTGCAGTGGAAACCCGTTGTGCAGTGGCAACCCATCGTGCAGTGGCAACCCGTTGTGCAGTGGAAACCCGTCGTGCAGTGGCAACCCGTCGTGCAGTGGCAGTGGCAACCTGTTGTGCAGTGGCAGTGGCAACCCGTTGTGCAGTGGCAACCCGTTGTGCAGTGGCAACCCGTTGTGCAGTGGCAACCCGTCGTGCAGTGGCAGTGGCAACCTGTTGTGCAGTGGCAGTGGCAACCCGTTGTGCAGTGGAAACCCGTCGTGCAGTGGCAACCCGTCGTGCAGTGGCAACCCGTTGTGCAGTGGCAGTGGCAACCTGTCGTGCAGTGGCAACCCGTTGTGCAGTGGCAACCCGTCGTGCAGTGGCAACCCGTCGTGCAGTGGCAACCCGTTGTGCAGTGGAAACCCGTCGTGCAGTGGCAACCCATCGTGTAGTGGCAACCCGTCGTGCAGTGGCAACCCGTTGTGCAGTGGCAACCCGTCGTGCAGTGGCAACCCGTTGTGCAGTGGCAGTGGCAACCCGTTGTGCAGTGGCAACCCGTTGTGCAGTGGCAGTGGCAACCTGTCGTGCAGTGGCAACCCGTTGTGCAGTGGCAGTGGCAACCCGTTGTGCAGTGGCAGTGGCAACCCGTTGTGCAGTGGCAGTGGCAACCCGTTGTGCAGTGGCAGTGGCAACCTGTCGTGCAGTGGCAACCCGTTGTGCAGTGGCAACCCGTCGTGCAGTGGCAACCCGTTGTGTAGTGGCAACCCGTCATGCAGTGGCAACCCGTCGTGCAGTGGCAACCCGTTGTGCAGTGGCAGTGGCAACCCGTTGTGCAGTGGCAACCCGTTGTGCAGTGGCAGTGGCAACCCGTCGTGCAGTGGCAACCCGTTGTGCAGTGGCAACCCGTTGTGCAGTGGCAGTGGCAACCCGTCGTGCAGTGGCAACCCGTCGTGCAGTGGCAACCCGTTGTGCAGTGGCAACCCGTCGTGCAGTGGCAACCCATCGTGCAGTGGCAACCCGTCGTGCAGTGGCAACCCGTTGTGCAGTGGCAGTGGCAACCTGTCGTGCAGTGGCAACCCATCGTGCAGTGGCAACCCGTTGTGCAGTGGCAACCCATCGTGCAGTGGAAACCCGTTGTGCAGTGGCAACCCATCGTGCAGTGGCAACCCGTTGTGCAGTGGAAACCCGTCGTGCAGTGGCAACCCGTCGTGCAGTGGCAGTGGCAACCTGTTGTGCAGTGGCAGTGGCAACCCGTTGTGCAGTGGCAACCCGTTGTGCAGTGGCAACCCGTCGTGCAGTGGCAGTGGCAACCTGTTGTGCAGTGGCAGTGGCAACCCGTTGTGCAGTGGAAACCCGTCGTGCAGTGGCAACCCGTCGTGCAGTGGCAACCCGTTGTGCAGTGGCAACCCGTCGTGCAGTGGCAACCCGTTGTGCAGTGGCAGTGGCAACCTGTCGTGCAGTGGCAACCCGTCGTGCAGTGGCAACCCGTTGTGCAGTGGCAACCCATCGTGCAGTGGCAACCCGTCGTGCAGTGGCAACCCGTTGTGCAGTGGCAACCCGTCGTGCAGTGGCAACCCGTTGTGCAGTGGCAGTGGCAACCCGTTGTGCAGTGGCAACCTGTCGTGCAGTGGCAACCCGTCGTGCAGTGGCAACCCGTTGTGCAGTGGCAACCCGTCGTGCAGTGGCAACCCGTTGTGCAGTGGCAACCCATCGTGCAGTGGAAACCCGTCGTGCAGTGGCAACCCGTTGTGTTTTGATCCCCAGATCTTTAGGGGGGGAAAAAAGCTTTCTTGTTTTGCATGTTATGTTGGCATTAATACGGGTCACAGATCAGTTTGCAAACAATGTAAAAAAAAATATATATATATAATTAAGTTATTAAAGCCACATACAGACATGGTCTCTTTTTTGTTTTCTTGAGTAAAGGCAGCTCCAAAATGCAGGTGTTTCAGCCTAGCTCAGTGCTTTCTGTGGTGGTGGGGCGAGCCAGCAGAAAATATGGAGCGTTGCGCCGTGATTGGCTCAGTGTTCTGTCACTCATGGGGACACTAGGTCACTGGCAAGTCATAAAGATAGAGTACGAAAATTAAAGCCCCTTGGGTGCTGCCATAGTTGCCTCGCCTGGTTCACCAACTACTTCTCTGATAGAGTTCAGTGTGTCAAATCGGAGGGTCTGCTGTCCGGACCTCTGGCAGTCTCTATGGGGGTGCCACAGGGTTCAATTCTTGGACCGACTCTCTTCTCTGTATACATCAATGAGGTCGCTCTTGCTGCTGGTGAGTCTCTGATCCACCTCTACGTAGACGACACCATTCTGTATACTTCTGGCCCTTCTTTGGACACTGTGTTAACTTCTTGCGTCGAGCCAACCCGGATCCGGGATCATGACTACAGCCTCAAGCCCATTACCATAACGCAACGTTAACTATTCATGAAAATCGCAAAGTTAAATACAAGTAATACTAAATGCATGCTCTTCAACCGATCACTACCTGCACCTACCAACATCACTACTCTGGACGGCTCTGACTTGGACAACTACAAATACTTAGGTGTCTGGTTAGACTGTAAACTCTCCTTCCAGACCCATATCAAACATCTCCAATCCAAAGTTAAATCTAGAATTGGCTTCCTATTTCGCAACAAAGCATCCTTCACTCATGCTGCCAAACATACCCTTGTAAAACTGACCATCCTACCAATCCTCGTCTTTGGCGATGTCATTTACAAAATAGCCTCCAATACCCTACTCAACAAATTGGATGCAGTCTATCACAGTGCAATCCGTTTTGTCACCAAAGCCCCATATACTACCCACCATTGCGACCTGTACGCTCTCGTTGGCTGGCCCTCGCTTCATACTCGTCGCCAAACCCACTGGCCCCATGTCATCTACAAGACCCTGCTAGGTAAAGTCCCCCCTTATCTCAGCTCGCTGGTCACCATAGCATCTCCCACCTGTAGCACACGCTCCAGCAGGTATATCTCTCAAGTTACCACCAAAACCAATTCTTTCTTTGGCCGCCTCTCCTTCCAGTTCTCTGCTGCCAATGACTGGAACGAACTACAAAAATCTCTGAAATTGGAAACACTTATCTCCCTCACTAGCTTTAAGCACCAACTGTCAGAGCAGCTCACAGATTACTGCACCTGTACATAGCCCACCTATAATTTAGCCCAAACAACTACCTCTTTCCCTACTGTATTTTATTTATTTATTTATTTTGCTCCTTTGCACCCCATTATTTTTATTTCTACTTTGCACATTCTTCCATTGCAAATCTACCATTCCAGTGTTTTACTTGCTATATTGTATTTACTTTGCCACCATGGCCTTTTTTTGCCTTTACCTCCCTTATCTCACCTCATTTGCTCACATCGTATATAGACTTGTTTATACTGTATTATTGACTGTATGTTTGTTTTACTCCATGTGTAACTCTGTGTCGTTGTATGTGTCGAACTGCTTTGCTTTATCTTGGCCAGGTCGCAATTGTAAATGAGAACATGTTCTCAACTTGCCTACCTGGTTAAATAAAGGTGAAATAAAATAAATAAATAAATAGTTACATTAGAAGTGGACATCCAAGAAGGCTCAAGGTCATTGGCCACAGATAAAATGCCGTTAAATCACACTATATCTACCGTAGCTTTGATTGGACATGTCAACATCATACTTTCAAAATCTTAGCTGGGAGTCATCATCATGTATCAAGTCAACAATCTACTGGCAAAATCATTTTTAATCCTTGTCATATGAAGGGAAATAATGAAGAGAAATTATAGATAAAACGTGTCAGTGCTCATCGGCCATTGGACATAAACATTACACAACAAGTTGGAAATCGCAAATTCAACAATGAGTGGTTTGGAAGGAATCAGTGGCTAACTGCAAGCATTGCAAAGCAATCATTAGCCTGCTATTCAGTGGATTGGCTGTGTGCTCCCAAGTCTAAGATTAATGGTCTCTGTTCCTAGTTTTAAAATAATAAACATTCAGCATTGGCTATGCTGTCAATGAAGCATGATTTGTGCCACGCTCAAAACAAGTGTTATCTCAGAACTACAAAATCTGACGTTAGTGAGTTCAAGACAACTGGGAACTCGGGAAAAACGAGCTACGGACTGGGAAAACTTTCATCCAACTCGGAATTGTAAATTAGGAACTCGGGCCTCTTTCTAGAACTATGACCTGAAGATCACTGACGTCATGAATCGACCTTGTTTTTTTTCTTCAGTTGTCTTGAAAGAACCATAAATCCAGAGAATACCAGACTTTGATGACAAAGTTTGCCACTAAAATAATAATAATAGGGGAGGGGAGGTTGTTAAAAAATGTACGCCAAAATGTTCTTCAAAACGTTCTTCGAGGATCCATTAAAAGGGGTTCTTTGAAATCCCCTTCAAAGAACCCCTTAAATTGAATCCTCGAAGAACCTGTTGAAGAATATGATGAATATGATGATGATGACGATGATGATGATGGTAATGAATATGATGGTAATGATGATGAATATGATGGTGATGGTGATGATGATGAATATGATGATGCTGGTGATGGTGATGATGATGATGATGAATTTGATGATGAATATGATGGTGATGATGACGATGATGATGATAAATATGATGATGATGATGATGGTGATGATGATGGTGATGATAAATATGATGATGAATATGATGATGATGAATATGATGGTGATGAATATGATGATGATGATGATGATGATGAATATGATGAATATGATGATGAATATGAGGTTGATGAATATGATAGATGCACACAACCATTTTGCAATGAAAACTCTAAGATCATGTTACCACCTTGACTTTGACACATTCAGCCATCCAATCTGACTGATTATAATAAATAAATACACGCAGTAAATAAAAAGACAGAATGCAGTGAATTTGTCTTTGAAATGCTTTAATTATTATTTGAGTCAAGTAACAGTGGAATCAAGAGACAGAGAGCCCATCGTGCTGCTATAACATGAAACGCTACTTTAACATCCAAGATGATAACAATAGTGATGATATAGTGACCATATAAGAGACAGAGAGCCCATTGTGCTGTCATAACATGAAACATTACTTTAACATCCAAGGTGATAATGTAGTGGCCATATTGTTCTCTAGGTGTTAGTGTTACAGTGATAATGTAGTGACCGTATTGTTCTCTAGGTGTTAGTGTACAGTGATAATGTAGTGACCATTGATTGTTCTGTACTGATAATGGTGACCATTAGTGTTGTACAGTGATAATGTAGTGACCATATTGTTCTCTAGGTGTTAGTGTAATGTAGTGACCATATTATTCTCTAGGTGTTAGTGTAATGTAGTGACCATATTATTCTCTAGGTGTTAGTGTAATGTAGTGACCATATTATTCTCTAGGTGTTAGTGTAATAGTGATAATGTAGTGACTGCATTGTTCTCTAGGTGTTAGTGTAATGTAGTGATAATGTAGTGACTGCATTGTTCTCTAGGTGTTAGTGTTACAGTGATAATGTAGTGACCATATTGTTCTCTAGGTGTTAGTGTTACAGTGATAATGTAGTGACCATATTGTTCTCTAGGTGTTAGTGTAATGTAGTGACCATATTATTCTCTAGGTGTTAGTGTTATGGTGATAATGTAGTGACCATATTGTTCTCTAGGTGTTAGTGTAATGTAGTGACCATATTATTCTCTAGGTGTTAGTGTTATGGTGATAATGTAGTGACCATATTATTCTCTAGGTGTTAGTGTCTGACTGGCTAGCTCTGGTGCCCCCTCCTCCACATTGTATTTGTGGAGTCATTTAGAGATGGTGACATTAGGTCAGGACTGATAGAGTCAGGTATGTTACTCCTGCTCCTGAACAGCCACAGCATCAGAGACAGCCCTGATCTTAAAGGAAATGCTTTTCAGAGAGTAGTCTACCCCTTTCCAGTGCTCCCAATAAACAGACACATGAGTGAAAGATGTTTCCGGATGTGGGGCGTACAGGGAGTTAGGGTTAGCATGCGTACAGGCACTGTACCAGAATCCACCCAGGTGGCGCCGGGCACAGTGCTCTTCCGAGGTATCTTGATCTTTGTCGTAGGTGCTGAACTTCATGCTATTGCTAAACGACAAGGAGTCCCCTGGAATCAACCAAAAAAACAGAGCTAAGAAAAGTACCAACAGACAGAACACAGTAACCTGGTTAAACCAACATACAGAGTACAGTAACCTGGTTAAACCAACAGACAGAGAACAGTAACCTGGTTAAACCAACAGACAGAGCACAGTAACCTGGTTAAACCAACAGACAGAGTACAGTAACCTGGTTAAGTAGGGTCTGCCATCATGCCCTGTGAACTAGACTGTGTGTTTACAGGAAGTAGGGTCTGCCATCATGCCCTGTGAACTAGACTGTGTGTTTACAGGAAGTAGGGTCTGCCATCATGCCCTGTGAACTAGACTGTGTGTTTACAGGAAGTAGGGTCTGCCACCATGCCCTGTGAACTGGACTGTGTGTTTACAGGAAGTAGGGTCTGCCATCATGCCCTGTGAACTGGACTGTGTGTTTACAGGAAGTAGGGTCTGCCATCATTCCCTGTGAACTGGACTGTGTGTTTACAGGAAGTAGGGTCTGCCACCATGCCCTGTGAACTGGACTGTGTGTTTACAGGAAGTAGGCTCTGCCATCATGCCCTGTGAACTGGACTGTGTGTTTACAGGAAGTAGGGTCTGCATCATGCCCTGTGAACTGGACTGTGTGTTTACAGGAAGTAGGCTCTGCCATCATGCCCTGTGAACTGGACTGTGTGTTTACAGGAAGTAGGGTCTGCCATCATTCCCTGTGAACTGGACAGTGTGTTTACAGGAAGTAGGCTCTGCCATCATGCCCTGTGAACTGGACTGTGTGTTTACAGGAAGTAGGGTCTGCCATCATTCCCTGTGAACTGGACAGTGTGTTTACAGGAAGTAGGGTCTGCCATCATGCCCTGTGAACTGGACTGTGTGTTTACAGGAAGTGGCAACAGCATGACTTTAGATCATTAGAACACATTTGCCAAAAGCTACAAAATACACCTGACTAGATTTATGCAAATATGTTCAGTACCAGTCAACAGTTTGGACACGCCTACTCATTCAAGGGTTTTTCTTAAATTTGTACTATTTTCTACATTGTAGAATAATAGTGAAGACATCAAAACTATGAAATAACACACATGGGATCATGTAGAAACCAAAAAAGTCTTCAACAAATCAAAATATATTTGAGATTCTTCAAAGTAGCCACCCATTGACTTGATGACAGCTTTGCACACTCTTGGCATTATCTCAACCAAAATGATCACTAATCAGGTTTTCAAGATATGTAACTTTCAAAATATATATATATATATTTTACAGGGATTTCTGTATTTTAAAGTACAAATACCAAAATATAGTTTTTGGGTTGAGTTTTCCTTTAAGACTGAACTCTTCACTTTAAACTTTGTGGCGGAAGCAAGAACATCTGACGTCACCATCGTCTATGGTGTCACATCATAACTCTTCCCCTGTGTGTGTGTTTAGTTCCTACGGGTTGTTGGAAATAGTTCACATTTCGGAAGCAAGAACATCAGTGGTAGTTCACATTTCCAACAACCCGTAGGAACTAAACACACACACAGGGGAAGAGTTATGATGTGACACCATAGATGGTGATGATGTTAAAGCTGAAGAAGAAGAAGAACTCACCTGCCCCTCCGTCTACATAAGTGCCCAGTCTCAGTGTGTATCCATAGTTCTCAGGATCAATGGAGAAGGATGTGTATTTAGCATAAACCTTCCCTCCCTCAAAGTCCTCCATGTCCACTCTCAGCTCATTCTTCTTCCTCAACGTCAGGAGGAAGATGTTATCCAGACCTGACAAGAACAGAAAGCATTAAGGTCCTGTTACATTTCAGCTCCTAGCTCCTTTCCTTACCTCATATCCCCTTTCCTTTAGCTCCTAACCCCCTTCCTTTTACTCCTAGCCCCTTCCTCTAGCTCCTAGCCCATTCCCCTAGCTCTTAGCCCTTTCCTCTAGCTCTTAGCCCCTTCCTCTAGCTCCTAGCCCCTTCCCCTAGCCCCTTCCTCTAGATCCTAGCCCCTTCCCCTAATCCCTTCCTCTAGCTCCTAGCCCCTTCCTCTAGATCCTAGCCTCTTCCTCTAGATCCTAGCCCCTTCCTCTAGATCCTTGCCCCTTCTCCTAGCCCCTTCCTCTAGCTCCTAGCCTCTTCCTCTAGCTCCTAGCCCCTTCCTCTAGCTCCTATCCCCTTCATTTTACTCCTAGCCTCTTCCTCTAGCTCCTAGCCCCTTCCTCTAGCTCCTATCCCCTTCCTTTTACTCCTAGCCCCCTCCTCTAGCTCCTATCCTCTTCATTTTACTCCTAACCCCTTCCCCTAGCCACTAGCCCTTTCCCCTAGCTCTTAGCCCTTTCCTCTAGCTCTTGGCCCCTTCCTCTAGCTCCTATCCCCTTCCTTTTACTCCTATCCCCTTCCCCAACTCCTAGCCCCTTCCCCTAGCTCTTAGCCCCTTCCTCTAGCTCCTAGCCCCTTGCTCTAGCCCCTAACCCTAGCCCCTTCCTCTAGATCCTAGCCCCTTTCTCTAGATCCTTGCCCCTTTCCCTAGCCCCTTCCTCTAGCTCCTAGCTCCTAGCCCCTTCCCCTAGCCCCTTCCTCTAGCCCCTTCCTCTAGCTCCTAGCTCCTAGCCCCTTCCCATAGCCCCTTCCTCTAGATCCTAGCCTCTTCCTCTAGCTCCTATCCCCTTCCTTTTACTCCTAGCCTCTTCCTCTAGCTCCTAGCCCCTTCATTTTACTCATAGCCCCTTCCCCTTTCCCTAGCCCCTAGCCCCTTCCCCTAGCTCTTAGCCCTTTCCTCTAGTCCCTAGCCCTTTCCTCTAGATCCTAGCCCCATTCTCTAGCTCCTATCCCCTTCCTTTTACTCCTAGCCTCTTCCTCTAGCTCCTAGCCCCTTCTTCTAGATCCTATCCTCTTCCTTTTACTCCTAGCTCCCTCCTCTAGCTCCTATCCCCTTCCTTTTACTCCTATCCCCTTCCCCAACTCCTAGCCCCTTCCCCTAACTCTTAGCCCCTTCCTCTAGCTCCTAGCCCCTTCCCCTAGCCCCTTCCTCTAGATCCTAGCCTCTTCCTCTAGATCCTAGCCCCTTCCTTTTACTCATAGCCTCTTCCTCTAGCTCCTAGCCCCTTCATTTTACTCATAGCCCCTTCCCCTTCCCCTAGCCCCTAGCCCTTTCCCCTAGCTCTTAGCCCTTTCCTCTAGCTCTTGGCCCCTTCCTCTAGCTCCTATCCCCTTCCTTTTACTCCTAGCCCCTTCCCCAACTCCTAGCCCTTTCTCCTAGCTCTTAGCCCTTTCCTCTAGCTCTTGGCCCCTTCCTCTAGCTCCTATCCCATTCCTTTTACTCCTATCCCCTTCCCCTAGCCCCTCCCCCTAGCTCTTAGCCATTTCCTCTAGCTCTTGGCCCCTTCCTCTAGCTCCTATCCCCTTCCTTTTACTCCTAGCCCCTTCCCCTAGCCCTTAGCCCTTTCCCCTAGCTCTTAGCCCTTTCCTCTAGCTCTTGGCCCCTTCCGCTAGCTCCTATCCCCTTCCTTTTACTCATAGCCCCTTCCCCTTCCCCTAGCCCTTTCCCCTAGCTCTTAGCCCTTTCCTCTAGCTCTTGGCCCCTTTCTCTAGCTCCTATCCCCTTCCTTTTACTCCTAGCCCCTTCCCCTTCCCCTAGCCCCTTCTCCTAGCTCTTAGCCCTTTCCTCTAGATCCTAGCCCCATTCTCTAGCTCCTAGCCCCTTCCTCTAGCTCCTAGCCCCTTCCTCTAGCTCCTAACCCCTTCCTTTTAGTCCTATCCCCTTCCCCAACTCCTAGCCCCTTCCCCTAGCGCCTAACCCCTTTCTCTAGTTCCTAGCCCCTTCCCCTAGCACCTAACCCCCTTCTCTAGTTCCTTCACTGTTCAATGCTGTCAGTGCAGTACAGCTCCTAGCCCCTTCCCCTAGCTCCTTCCTCTAGCTCCTAGCCCCTTCCTCTAGTTCCTAGCCCCTTTCCCTAGCTCCTAGCCCCTTCCTCTAGCTCCTAACCCATTCCCATATCTCCTAACCCCTTCCCATAGCTCCTAACCCCTTCCCCTAGCTCCTAACCCCTTCCCCTAACTTCTCGTTTGGTTTTCTCAGAGCTGAGGAGGACTCACCCAGCCAGTACTCTCCAGCCACATTACCAAAGCCAGATTTGTAGTGTGCCCAGGGTCTGTAAAAGTTCTCTGTTCCATCCATTCTCCTTTGGAACACCTAAGAGGAGAGAGAGGGCAGAGAGAGAGGGCAGAGAGAGATCGAGAGAGAAGAGATAAGGGGGAGAAGGACAGCGAGGGAAGAGAGGGGGAGAGGGAAGTAGGGACAGAGGTAAGGGAAGGGAGAGAGACACGGGGGAAAGAGAAAGAGGAGGGAGACAGAGGGGGGAGGGGAGAGAGATGTCATTATCATACGTTTTGCACCACCGACACATCACAAACATTACAG
>NC_088410.1:10816684-10886684 GCF_034236695.1 Oncorhynchus nerka
CCCTCCGTCTCCTGATATAGCCCCTTCCCATAGCTTTCAAAAGTTTGGGTCACTTTGAAATTTCCTTCTTTTTTATGTCCACTAAAATAACAGAAAATTGACCAGAAATACAGTGTAGACATTGTTAATGTTTTAAATGACTATTGTAGCTGGAAATGGCAGATTTTTAATGGAACATCTACATAGGCGTACAGAGACCCATGATCAGCAACCATCACTCCTGTGTTCCAATGGCACGTTGTGTTAGCTAATACAAGTTTATAATTTTAAAAGGCTATTTAATCATTAGAAAAACATTTTGCAATTATGTTAGCACAGCTGAAAACTGTTGTTCTGATTAAAGAAGCAATAGAACTGGCCTTCTTTAGACTAGTTGAGTATCTGGAGCACCAGCATTTGTGGGTTCGATTACAGGCTCAAAATGGCCAGAAACAAATAACTTTCTTCTGAAACTCGTCAGTCTATTCTTGTTCTGGGAAATGAAGGCTATTCCATGTGAGAAATTGCCAAGAAACTGAAGATCTCGTGCAACGCTCTGTAATACTCCCTTTACATAACATCGCAAACTGTCCCTAACCAAAATAGAAAGAGGTGTGGGAGGCCCCGGTGCACAACTGATTAAGAGGACAAGTACATTACAGTGTCTAGTTTGAGAAGCAGACGTCTCACAAATCCTCAACTAGGAGCTTCATTAAATAGTATCCAAAAAAACACCAGTCTCAATGTCAACAGTGAAGAGGCGACTCAGAGGGATGAGTTCCTCTGTGCTCTTTTTTTCTGCTCTTTTGCACACATCTCAACCTGCACATGTTCATCTGATCAGTTATCATCTACTAAATTGTAATGATTCTCTCCTATGGCCTATTTATTGCTTACCTCCTCATGCCTTTTGCACACAATGTATATAGACTTTCTTTTTTCCTACTTTGTTATTGACTTGTTTATTGTTTACTCCATGTGTAACTCTGTGTTGTTGTCTGTTCACACTGCTATGCTTTATCTTGGCCAGGTCGCAGTTGCAAATGAGAACTTGATCTCAACTAGCCTACCTGGTTAAATAAAGGTGAAATAAAAAATAAAAATCACCAACATCCTGTCATCACCAACATCCTGTCATCACCAACATCCTGTTATCACCAACTTCCTGTCATCACCAACATCCTGTTATCACCAACATCCTGTTATCACCAACATCCTGTCATCACCAACATCCTGTTATCACCAACTTCCTGTCATCACCAACATCCTGTCATCACCAACTTCCTGTCATCACCAACTTCCTGTCATCACCAACTTCCTGTCATCACCAACATCCTGTTATCACCAACATCCGGTCATCACCAACATCCTGTCATCACCAACATCCTGTTATCACCAACTTCCTGTCATCACCAACATCCTGTCATCACCAACATCCTGTTATCACCAACATCCTGTTATCACCAACTTCCTGTCATCACCAACATCCTGTCATCACCAACATCCTGTCATCACCAACATCCTGTCATCACCAACATCCTGTTATCACCAACTTCCTGTCATCACCAACATCCTGTTGCTGTTCCTGTCATGGAGTGTATTTCCTCTCTGTTGATGTTCCTTCAGGGCTTTATAACTGGTGTATGTTTGTAGTGTGTGTGTGTGTGTGTGTGTGTGTGTGTGTGTGTGTGTGTTGGCAGGACAGCTTGTTAAAGAATCATCTGCTTCCATCTCCTGTATCCTACTGAGCAACAAGCTGGTCACACACACACACACCAGTTCAATCTGTGTTGTAGATGAGGGTTACACACAGACACATACTTACAAACACAATGCTCTGACGAGAGTACCAGTTCAATCTGTGTTTTAGATGAGTCATCTCTCTCTCTCTGTCTCTCTGTCTCTCTGTCTCTCTCTCTCTCTCTCTCTCTCTCTCTCTCTCTCTCTCTCTCTCTCTCTCTCTCTCTCTCTCTCTCTCTCTCTCTCTGTCGCTCTCTCCCCTTGTATTGCTGGCTGCTCTCTCTCTTCATCATCAATAAAACATGATAATTAGACTGTGTTTGTCTCCCCCCCTCATCTCATTCTCCCTCGACCTTCACCTCCCTCGACCGCATAAAAACAGTACATTTGAGAAGCACTCTCAGTCACCCTACTGTATTACCTCACACTGCACCTCCACACTCACTGAACCTTATTCACTATCAGTCACCCTACTGCATTACCTCAGTCACCCACACTCACTGAACCTTCTTCACTCAGTCACCCTGCATTACTCCCTGCACCTCCACACTCACTGAACCTTCTTCACTATCAGTCACCCTACTGCATTACCTCACACTGCACCTCCACACTCACTGAACCTTCTTCACTATCAGTCACCCTACTGCATTACCTCACACTGCACCTCCACACTCCTTCTTCACTATCAGTCACCCTACTGCATTACCTTCTTCACTCCCCATTTACTGAACCTTCTTCACTATCAGTCCCCTACTGCATTACTCACACTGCACCTCCACACTCACTGAACCTTCTTCACTATCAGTCACCCTACTGCATTACCTCACACTGCACCTCCACACTCACTGAACCTTCTTCACTATCAGTCACCCTACTGCATTACCTCACACTGCACCTCCACACTCACTGAACCTTCTTCACTATCAGTCACCCTACTGCATTACCTCACACTGCACCTCCACACTCACTGAACCTTCTTCACTATCAGTCACCCTACTGTATTACCTCACACTGCACCTCCACACTCACTGAACCTTCTTCACTATCAGTCACCCTACTGTATTACCTCACACTGCACCTCCCCGCTTACTGAACCTTCTTCACTATCAGTCTCCCTACTGTATTACCTCACACTGCACCTCCCCATTTACTGAACCTTCTTCCAGCCAGGACAATGGCAACAATAGAGACCAAACACGATATACACAATGCAAACATTTTACTTTATAATTCTCAGCTAGCCTGTTTGGGATAAGGGGCAGCATTTTCACTTTTGAATGAATAGCGTGCCCAGAGTAAACTGCCTCATACTCAGTCCCAGAAGCTAATATATGCATATTATTATTAGTATTGGATAGAAAACACTCTGAAGTTTCTAAAACTGTTTGAATGATGTCTGTGAGTATAACAGAACTCATATGGCAGGCAAAAACCTGAGAAAAAATCCAACCAGGAAGTGGGAAATCTGAGGTTTGTCGTTTTTCAAAGCTTGGCCTACCGAATAAACAGTGTCTGCGGTTTCAAGTTGCACTTCCTAAAGCTTCCACTAGATGTCAACCGTCTTTAAACGGGGCAGCAGGGTAGCCTAGAGGTTAGAGGCAGGGTAGCCTAGAGGTTAGAGGCAGGGTAGCCTAGAGGTTAGAGGCAGGGTAGCCTAGTGGTTAGAGGCAGGGTAGCCTAGTGGTTAGAGGCAGGGTAGCCTAGTGGTTAGAGGCAGGGTAGCCTAGTGGTTAGAGTGTTGGACTAGTAACTGGAAGGTTGCAAGTTCAAACCCCTGAGGTGACAAGGTACAAATCTGTTGTTCTGCCCCTGAACAGGCAGTTAACCCACTGTTCCTAGGCCATCATTGAAAATAAGAATTTGTTCTTAACTGACTTGCCTACTTAAATAAAGGTACAATTAAAACATTTAATTTAGGAACTTGTTTGAGGCTTCTGCTATAAAGGAGGGGGGAATGGGAGCTGAATGAGTGAGTGGTCTGGCAGAGTGTCTCAGACTCCCAACAGAGTTAGCTCTCATTCCAGTGCTTTTCTACAGACAAATCTCCGGTTGGAACATTATTGAAGTTTTACGTTAAAAACATCCTAAAGATTGATTCTATACTTAGTTTGACAAGTTTCTTTGACCTGTAATATAGACTTGTTTTTGTCTGGACGTAGTTCTCGTGCCTCATGAAGATGGACTGGGCTTAACGTGTTAACAACATGTGGCTATTTGGACATAAATGAGGGACTTTATGGAACAAATCAAACATTTATTGTCGAACTGGGATTCCTGGGAGTGCATTCTGATGAAGATCATCAAAGGTAAGTGAATATGTATAATGCTATTTCTGACTTCTGTTGACTACCCAACATGGCGGATATTTCTTTGGCTGCATTGGGCTCTGAGCGCCGTTTATTTGAAATTTGACACAGCGGTTGCATTAAGGAGTCTATCTTTATCTTTAAGTCTTTAATACTCTGAATAACACTTGTATCTTTTATCAATGTTTATTATGAGTATTTCTGGGAATTGATGTGGCTCTCTGCAAAACCACCGGATGTTTTGGAAGAAAAACATTACTGCACGTAATGCGCCAATGTAAACTGAGATTTTTTAAATATAAATATGCACATAATCAAACAATACATACATGTATTGTGTAACATGAAGTCCTATGAGTGTCATCTGATGAAAAACATCACATCAAAGGTTAGTGATTCATTTTATTTATATTTCTGCTTTTTGTGACTCCTATCTTTGGCTGGAAAAATGGCTGTGTTTTTCTGTGACTTGGCTCTGACCTAACATAATCATATGTTGTGCTTCTGCTGTAAATCCTTTTTGAAATCGGACAAGAAGTGTATCTTTCATTTGCTGTATTGGACTTGTAAATAGCTAGCATTTTAAAGGCCATAATAAATAGATATGGAGACAACGGACAGCCTTGTTTTACTCCTCTTAAAAGCTCAATACTTTCTGAGAAGTAACCATTATTCACTATTTTACATCTGGGGTTGCTGTACATAACTTTAACCTGTTGTATAAGAGATTCACCAAAATTAAAGTAATCCGGGCATTAATATTATAAATTCTAGTCATAGTTTATCAAATAACATTAGTTTTAGGTCATTTTGGCCTGTTAAACTATCTGGTTATCTACATTATTACGATTCACATATAGCTAGCTTCTTGTTCCGCTGAAAAGCGCGAAATTCATAAATATTTTTCAGAAATATGTAACTTTCACACATTAAAATAAGATCCAACAAGAACATCAAGGGGTTAGAAATCCAGGGGATAAAAACACAAGTGTCAATGACTCTAGTTTTTTCTTAAGTCCACAATCTGGAACCTTGTACAGTCTCGTTGAACATCTCCATCAATTTTCTAGCCTCTCTGGATTGAAACCTAATTATGACAAGTGTACCATATTACGTATTGGATCGTTAAAAATACATTGTTTACACGACCTTGTAGTTTACCAATAAAATGGGTAGATGGTGAAGTAGACATACTTGGTATTCACATCTCAAAAAATATAAATTAACTTTCCACCATTAATTTCAATAGAAAGTTAACCTCTTCAACCTATGGGGGCGCTATGTCATTATTGGATAAAAAAACGTGCCCGTATTAAGCGCAATATTTTGTCACGAAAAGATGCTCGACTATGCATATAATTGGCAGCTTTGGAAAGAAAACACTCTGACGTTTTCAAAACTGCAAAGATATTATCTGTGAGTGCCACAGAACTCATGCTACAGGCGAAACCAAGATGAAACCTCAAACAGGAAATGAGCAGAATTTTTGCTCTGTTTCCCATCGTCACCTTATATGGCTGTGAATGTGCCATGAATGAACTTGAGCTCTCTGCCGTTCGTCCAAGATGTCTGCAGCATTGTGACTGTATTTGTCACAATTGTATTTGTAGGCATATCATTGGAAGATTGACCATAAGAGACTACATTTACCAGGGGTCCGCCCGGTGTCCTGTGTCGAAATTATTGCATAATCTCTAGGTCCATGTGCGTTCCATTTCTTCAGAAGAGAAAGTCAACTGCCACGATGGATTTATTGTCGATAGATATGTGAAAAACAACTTGAGGATTGATTCTAAACATCGGTTTGCCATGTTTCTGTCGATATTATGGAGTTAATTTGGAAAAAAGTTCGCGTTTTAATGACTTAATTTTCTTTTCTTTTCTTACCCAAACGTGATGGAGAAAACGGAGCGATTTGTCAACACAAATAATCTTTTTGTAAAAACTGAACATTTGCAATCTAACTGAGAGTCTCCTCATTGAAAACATCTAAATTTCTTCAAAGTTCTTCAAAGGTAAATGATTTTATTTGAATGTTTTTCTGGTTTTTGTGAAAATGTTGCTTGCTGAATGTCAGGCATGTCAGGCATTGCTAGGCTATCAATAGTGTTACACAAATGCTTGTTTTGCAATGGTTGAGAAGCATATTTTTGAAAATCTGAGATGACAGTGTTGTTAACAAAAGACTAAGCTTGAGAGCAAATAGATTTATTTCATTTCATTAGCGATTTTCATGAATGTTAACGTTGCGTTATGCTAATGAGCTTGTGGATAGATTTATACAATCCTGGATACAGGTTTCTTTCGTAGCTAAACGTGACGCAGAAAACTGAGCGATTTGTCCTAAACAAATAACCTTTTTTTAAAAACTGAACATTTGCTATCTAACTGAGAGTCTCCACATTGAAAACATCTGAAGTTCTTCAAAGGTAAATTATTTTATTTGAATGTTTTTCTGTTTTTTGTGAAAATGTTGCCTGCTGAATGCTAACGCTAAATGCTACGCTAAATGCTACGCTAGCTATCAATAGTGTTACACAAATGCTTGTTTTGCAATGGTTGAGAAGCATATTTTGAAAATCTGAGATGACAGTGCTGTTAACAAAAATCTAAGCTTGAGAGCATATTGATTTCATTTCATTTGCGATTTTCATGAATAGTTAACGTTGCGTTATGGTAATGAGCTTGAGGCTGTATTCACGATCCCGGATCCGGGATGGCTCGTCGCAACAGGTTAACAAAAATAGATGAGATTCTGCAAGCATGGAGAGGTGAATACTTGCCTATTTATGAAAAAATCACATAGATAAACTCTTTGGCCCGATCACAGTTTACTGACTTACTAAAGGCACTGCCTATTCCAGATGTTATGGTTAAACTCAAATATACTGATTAAGTTAGAGCTACTAGTTCCCCTTTGGGAACTCACCCCACCCCCCCAGAGCTGTAATGTGGCGCAGGGAACGCAATAAATAATCCTAAAAATATTTAACCTCCACAGAATCGCTTGAAAAATGGCTCAAATGAAAGATAAAGAAGTTATTTATCTACCCAGCAAGTCAGATTTCTAAAATGTTTTACGGCGAAAACATAGCACATATTTATGTCCAACCACCACTGCATACATACCTCATTAGCTTAGCCAAGTAGGAAAAAATATGCAATCAACAAACGCAGGATTAAAAGAAAAATAATTTCACTAACCTTTTGAAATCTTCATCAGATGACAGTAATATAACATGTTACACAGTACATTCATTTTTTTTTCAATAATATGCAATATATATCCATAAATCTCTGTTTACAATTATGCATCGTTCAAAAAATGCTACTGCAATGTCAGGAGAAATAAATAGCTCCGGCAGATAACGTCAGCTAACAAGGAATACACATCATAAACTTTGACTAAATATGCATGTTTTACATATGTATGGCAAGATAAACTTCTTCTAAATGCAATTGCTATGTTACAATTATTTTTAACGTTACATTTGGCGTTTACTAGGCTATAATAGAGAGTCGGCGCTCTCATTTAGCATGCTGACTCCTCTATCATGGAGTCGGCAGAAACCCAAAATGAAGACGTAAATATTCCCTTACCATGGCTGTTCTTGCTTCAGAAGACGTGGAAGGGTTAATACTCACCAAGTTAGCGTTCAGTTTGCAACTCTGTGTCTTTCCGTTCTCAAACTAGACACTTTTCGGTCGAAATGTATGCAAATTTCAAGTGGCTGCGCACCAAAACGTCGAAAGTATACATTATATTTCGAGTAAACTTGTCAAACTATGTTTATAATTAAGCCTTAGCATGTTATAAAGGTCTACAGCAATCGTGAGGGCGAACAGATTAGCACACGTTGTTCAGTCTGTCCTGGGAGAAAGAGAGAGAAATCTCCAATCTCCCATTGGTGAAACTTTTTTGTGCGTCACCGGGACGTTTGGTCACGCTGAACGTCTCATGAGCACGTGATTCTCACAGTTACAGGCCTCATCGAAAGCAGGCTTCACGCTGAAGACATAGAACGTGTTTCCATGGTTATAGCTCTTTGGGAAGTGTGTATACAGTGACGTCAAAGTGATGGCAACTTTTCCCATTACAAGAGAGACTTTGGGAGAATGCATGCCCTGAGACTTCTGCTTTAGCTAGAGACAAAATTTAAACGGTTTTATAAGCTTTAGAGTGTTTCCTATTCGATAACAATTTTTAATTGCATATATTAGCAACTTTTGACAAAAATTTATTATGGTTTATATGGGTGCCGAATTCCTCCAGAAGGGGCAGTATTCTGGGGTAGCCTTAATTAATAAAACATATTCTTTATGGATAAAAAAAAAAGTATTATATTTTTGAATGATATTATGAATAGAAATGGAGGAGTTATGTGACATATGCAGTTATCAAAAATATATGGGAACATCTGTGGCATTGTGTTGTATGACAAAACTGCACATTTTAGAGTTCTTTGATGTTCTCAAATAACATCAAGGCGGTGGCCCGTTCCTGTAGGTTCATGCTCTACAACATCCGCAGAGTACGACCCTGCCTCACACAGGAAGCGGCGCAGGTCCTAATCCAGGCACTTGTCATCTCCCGTCTGGATTACTGCAACTCGCTGTTGGCTGGGCTCCCTGCCTGTGCCATTAAACCCCTACAACTCATCCAGAACGCCGCAGCCCGTCTGGTGTTCAACCTTCCCAAGTTCTCTCACGTCACCCCGCTCCTCCGCTCCCTCCACTGGCTTCCAGTTGAAGCTCGCATCCGCTACAAGACCATGGTGCTTGCCTACGGAGCTGTGAGGGGAACGGCACCTCAGTACCTCCAGGCTCTGATCAGGCCCTACACCCAAACAAGGGCACTGCGTTCATCCACCTCTGGCCTGCTCGCCTCCCTACCACTGAGGAAGTACAGTTCCCGCTCAGCCCAGTCAAAACTGTTCGCTGCTCTGGCCCCCCAATGGTGGAACAAACTCCCTCACGACGCCAGGACAGCGGAGTCAATCACCACCTTCCGGAGACACCTGAAACCCCACCTCTTTAAGGAATACCTAGGTTAGGATAAAGTAATCCTTCTCACCCCCCCCTTAAACGATTTAGATGCACTATTGTAAAGTGGCTGTTCCACTGGATGTCATAAGGTGAATGCACCAATTTGTAAGTCGCTCTGGATAAGAGCGTCTGCTAAATGACTTAAATGTAAATGTAAATGTAAATCTGCTCCATCCAAATTTACCTCAAAAAAGGCAAGTGGAAAAGGCAGAAGCAATTTTATGCAAGGTAGATGTCAATTCTTCATGGGTAGCTAGCTAGCTAATAATTATTCATGAGTAGCTAGCTAGATAATAATTATTCATGGGTAGCTAGCTAGCTATTAATTATTCATAATAATTATTCATGGGTAGCTAGCTAGCTAATAATTATTCATGGGTAGCTAGCTAGCTAATAATTAGTTGTGGCTATCTGGCTAGCAGTAGCAGCCCTATTGACTTACCATTAGCTTGCTATTTACACACACTACAGTGGTTATTGTGGGCCGGTAAACATGCAAAAATTACCACATCATGTATATGTTAATGAATCAGATAAAACATTGTAGTCAGGGAACATATGAGATGTGAATAGCCAACATTTCATTCCAAAGTCAGAGTGTATTTTCTCTCGCTTCAGCTCAAACAATGGCCGCCATTGATTTCGAGAAATTTTGTGTAATTCTTTAAGTGGTTGCGTCATATTTCTGTCCATTCCATTGCAGCTTGCATGGATATATTCTCTCTCTCTCTCTCTCTCTCTCTGCTCTCTCTCTCTCTCTCTCTCTCTCTCTCTCTCTCTCTCTCTCTCTCTCTCTCTCTCTCTCTCTCTCTCTCTCTCTCTCTCTCTCTCTCTCTCTCTCCTTCTCTCTCCTTCTCTCTCTCTCTCTCTCTCTCTCTCTCTCTCTCTCTCTCTCTTCAACCTCACTAAACTGAATGATGTTCTCGTTCACACCTCTCAGTCCAATCCCTCTCTCCCATTCCTCTTTCTCACAGGGGGTCTCATTTAACTGCTGTGAAATATTAATCCAATTGATATCTGAAAGAAAGAAGGATAGATGATAGAGATAGAGAGAGAGATGATAGACAGATAGATTAATAAAAAATGAAGGACTAAAAATTATGCTTTCAGAATCTCCCTGAGCTTCTCTTTCTCTGGTGTGTGTGTGATTCCGGAGTGCCGTCTGGAAAAGCACAGCCTCTCTTCCGCTGCAGAGGGAACACCAAGCCAGGAGACTGATTCTACGCCAGGACAGAGACAGAGAGAGAGAGAGAGAGAGAGAGAGGGGGGGTTGCCTAGCACCAGGGGAAGGATGGAGAACCTGTGCCAGGAGAGAGAAGAGGACGGAGAGAAGAAGAGAAAGGAGGGGGAACCTGAGCACCAGGGAAGGATGGAGACTCTGTCAGACTGGGGCCATGCCAGGACATGATACACTGGAGAGGAAGAGAGGGGGTGGAGGAGGAGGAGAGGGTGGAGGAGAGGAAGAGAGGGGGTGGAGGAGGAGGAGAGGGTGGAGGAGAGGAAGAGAGGGGTGGAGGAGGAGGAGGAGGAGGACGACGACGAGGAAGAGAGGTGTGGAAGGAGGGGGAGGGGAAGAGGAGAAGGAGAGGAGGAGAGAGAGAAGTAGAAATGGAGGAAGACAGTGAAAGTAAGAGGAGAAAAAATGAGGAGAGATTGTCACCAACATCACAACAACATCAATATAATATAACCACATTCCAACATCACAACAACATCAATATAATATAACCACATTCCAAAATCACAACAACATCAATATAATATAACCACATTCCAACATCACAACAACATCAATACAATATAACCACATTCAGTCAGAACAACATCAATATAATATAACCACATTCCAAAATCACAACATCAATATAATATAACCACATTCCAACATCACAACAACATCAATACAATATAACCATATTATGTCACAACAACATCAATATAATATAACCATATTCCAACATCACAACAACATCAATATAATATAACCACATTCCAAAATCACAACAACATCAATATAATATAACCATATTCCAACATCATATTATGTCAACAACATCAATATAATATAACCATATTCCAACATCACAACAACATCAATATAATATAACCATATTCCAACATCACAACAACATCAATACAATATAACCACATTCAGTCAGAACAACATCAATATAATATAACCACATTCCAAAATCACAACAACATCAATACAATATAACCATATTATGTCACAACAACATCAATATAATATAACCATATTATGTCACAACAACATCAATATAATATAACCATATTCCAACATCACAACAACATCAATATAATATAACCATATTCCAACATCACAACAACATCAATACAATATAACCATATTCCAACATCACAACAACATCAATATAATATAACCATATTCCAACATCACAACAACATCAATATAATATAACCATATTCCAACATCAATATAATATAACCACATTCTGTCAGAACAACATCAATATAATATAACCATATTCCAACATCACTACAACATCAATATAATATAACCACATTCTGTCACAACATCAATACAATATAACCATATTCCAACATCACAACAACATCAATATAATATAACCATATTCTGTCAGAACAACATCAATATAATATAACCATATTCCAACATCACTGTTACGCACGCCTCTATGAAGAGGGAACGCGACACCCTGCTACAACTAAACTCTCCGTGAAGCGAAAAAGGTATGGACTGTAGGTGCGAGTAAAAAATGACAACAAGCAGAATGTGGTACCGTTTACAAGGACTTTATTCCTTTACACGGTAATATGGGGAAAAGGGGCTGGACGGAACCAAAGCAAAGAAAGTAAATCTCAAAACCTCCCCCTCTCCTATCTTATCTGCCTACCCACTACTTACCTAATTTAGCACCACCTGGTGCCCTAACCAAAATACAGGGGGTGGTCCGCCCAGGTCTTACCTAGTGTGCCTAGACAGCGAATATGCTACGGGTATATGTATGCCCGCGGGCCTCTTGCCTAAGCACTCCCAAGGTGCCTTCCCCTTCTCCCCTGGGAACAAATGAAACAGAATATTAAACAATTTCACAAACAAACTAAGAACCAAAGGACATCAAATAAGCTCTGAGCAACAAACTCACAAAACAATGAACTCCCAGCAAAATCAACCTCTATCAAAATCTCTCTGCAATGACCTCCCAGAAAATGTCTAGCAAATCTACCTCCAGCAAAATGTCTAGCAAATCTACCTCCAGCAAAATGTCTCAGAAAATCTCTCTACAAAAATCTCTCTCCTGAACAGAACACTGGCATTTATATATCTTCAGATGGAATGGGTAATTGGAGACAGCTGCGTCTTGACGAGGGGGCGGGGTCAGCTCTCCAATTAGCCCTGGAGTCGACCAATCAGCTGTTTGAAGGATTTCCGGAAGCCATTTCCTGAAATAAACACATGCACAAACACAAACTACAACACATAAACTGGGGAACGTAACAATCACAACAACATCAATATAATCTAACCATATTATGTCACAACAACATCAATATAATATAACCATATTCCAACATCACAACAACATCAATATAATATAACCAATATTCCAACATCACAACAACATCAATATAATATAACCATATTCCAACATCACAACAACATCAATATAATATAACCATATTCCAACATCACAACAACATCAATATAATATAACCACATTCTGTCACAACAACATCAATATAATATAACCATATTCCAACATCACAACAACATCAATATAATATAACCATATTCCAACATCACAACAACATCAATATAATATAACCATATTCTGTCACAACAACATCAATATAATATAACCATATTCCAACATCACAACAACATCAATATAATATAACCATATTCCAACATCACAACAACATCAATATAATATAACCATATTCCAACATCACAACAACATCAATATAATATAACCACATTCTGTCACAACAACATCAATATAATATAACCACATTCAGTCACAACAACATCAATATAATATAACCATATTCAAAATAGAGGACAGACGCATGGCGGTGAGCCATCTCTCCTTCGTCTCCTCCTCCCTCCGTCCATCTCTCCTTTCATCGCCTCCTTCTTCTTTCCATCACATCCCTCCCTCCCCCTCCATCTCACTCTACGTTAGTAGTCTGTTCATTATGTGTGTGTTTATCATGGATTCAGGACAGTAGGGGTCGTGACTTGGAAATAATAAGACAATTATTGTGAGTCATAGTCTAATGCCACACACACACACAGACACACACACAAATACACACAAATACAAATACACACACACACACACACACACACACACACACACACACACACACACACACACACACACACACACACACACACACACACACACACACACACACTTCCCATGCTTTCCCTTTTTAGACTCTTTCAGACTGTTCTTTTTTCAGATCTTATTTTCTTTGTTGATTTGGATATGCATCTCCCTCCTCCCCTCCTCATCTCCTCTCCTTCTCTACTGTTTCTTCTCCTCTCCTCTTCTCCTCCACTGCTTCTCCTTCATATCCCTCCTCCTCTCCTCTTCTCCTCCTCTCCTTCTCTACTGTTTCTCCTCCTCTCCTCTTCTCCTCTCCTTCTCCCCTCCTCTCCTTCTCTACTGTTTCTTCTCCTCCCCTCCTCTGCTGCTTCTCCTTCATCTGCCTCCTCCTCTCCTCCTCTACTGCTTCTCCTCTCCTTCTCCCCTCCTCTCCTTCTCTACTGTTTCTTCTCCTCTCCTCCTCTACTGCTTCTCCTCTCATCCTCTCCACTCCTCCTCCTCCCCTCCTCTGCTGCTTCTCCTTCATCTGCCTCATTCTCTCATCCTCTCCACTCTTCCTCTCATCCTCTCCACTCCTCCTCCTCCCCTCCTCTGCTGCTTCTCCTTCATCTGCCTCCTCCTCTCCTCCTCTCATCCTCTCCACTCCTCCTCCTCCCCTCCTCTACTGCTTCTCCTTCATCTGCCTCCTCTCCTCCTCTCATCCTCTCCACTCCTCCTCCTCCCCTCCTCTACTGATTCTCCTTCATCTGCCTCCTCCTCTCCTCCTCTCATCCTCTCCACTCCTCCTCTCATCCTCTCCACTCCTCCTCTCATGCTCTCCACTCCTCCTCTCCTCCTCCTCTACTGCTTCTCCTTCATCTGCCTCCTCCTCTCCTCCTCTACTGCTTCTCTACTGCTTCTCCTTCATCTGCCTCCTCCTCTTCTCCTCTACTGCTTCTCTACTGCTTCTCCTTCATCTGCCTCCTCCTCTTCTCCTCTACTGCTTCTCCTTCATCTGCCTCCTCCTCTCCTTCTCTACTGCTTCTCCTTCATCTGCCTCCTCCTCTTCTCCTCTACTGCTTCTCCTTCATCTGCCTCCTCCTCTCCTCCTCTACTGCTTCTCCTTCATCTGCCTCCTCCTCCTCTCCTCCTCTACTGCTTCTCCTTCATCTGCCTCCTCCTCTTCTCCGCTACTGCTTCTCCTTCATCTGCCTCCTCCTCCTCCCCTCCTCTACTGCTTCTCCTTAATCTGCCTCCTCCTCGCCTCCTCTACTGCTTCTCCTTCATCTGCCTCCTCCTCTCCTCCTCTACTGCTTCTCCTTCATCTGCCTCCTCCTCTCCTCCTCTCATCCTCTCCACTCCTCCCCCTCCCCTCCTCTACTGCTTCTCATTCATCTGCCTCCTCCTCTCCTCCTCTCATCCTCTCCTCTCCACTCCTCCTCCTCCCCTCCTCTACTGCTTCTCCTTCATCTGCCTCCTCCTCTCCCCCTCTCATCCTCTCCACTCCTCCTCTACTGCTTCTCCTTCATCTGCCTCCTCCCCTCCTCCTCTCCTCCTCTCTTCCTCTCCTCCTCCTCTACTGCTTCTCCTTCATCTGCCTCCTCCTCTCCACCTCTACTGCTTATCCTTCATCTGCCTCCTCCTCTCCTCCTCTACTGCTTCTCCTTCATCTGCCTCCCCCTCTCCTCCTCTACTGCTTCTCCTCCTCTCCTCCTCTACTGCTTCTCCTTCATCTGCCTCCTCCTCTCCTCCTCTACTGCTTCTCCTTCATCTGCCTCCTCCTCTCCTCCTCCTCTACTGCTTCTCCTTCATCTGCCTCCTCCTCTCCTCCTCTCATCCTCTCCTCTCCACTCCTCCTCCTCCCCTCCTCTACTGCTTCTCCTTCATCTGCCTCCTCCTCTCCCCCTCTCATCCTCTCCACTCCTCCTCTCCTCCTCCTCTACTGCTTCTCCTTCATCTGCCTCCTTCCCTCCTCCTCTCCTCCTCTCTTCCTCTCCTCCTCCTCTACTGCTTCTCCTTCATCTGCCTCCTCCTCTCCCCCTCTCATCCTCTCCACTCCTCCTCTCCTCCTCCTCTACTGCTTCTCCTTCATCTGCCTCCTCCCCTCCTCCTCTCCTCCTCTCTTCCTCTCCTCCACCTCTACTGCTTATCCTTCATCTGCCTCCTCCTCTCCTCCTCTACTGCTTCTCCTTCATCTGCCTCCCCCTCTCCTCCTCTACTGCTTCTCCTTCATCTGCCTCCTCCTCTCCTCCTCTACTGCTTCTCCTTCATCTGCCTCCTCCTCTCCTCCTCTACTGCTTCTCCTTAATCTGCCTCCTCCTCCTCTCCTCCTCTACTGCTTCTCCTTCATCTGCCTCCTCCTCTCCTCCTCTACTGCTTCTCCTTCATCTGCCTCCTCCTCTCCTCCTCCTCTACTGCTTCTCCTTCATCTGCCTCCTCCTCTCCTCCTCTCATCCTCTCCTCTCCACTCCTCCTCCTCCCCTCCTCTACTGCTTCTCCTTCATCTGCCTCCTCCTCTCCCCCTCTCATCCTCTCCACTCCTCCTCTCCTCCTCCTCTACTGCTTCTCCTTCATCTGCCTCCTCCCCTCCTCCTCTCCTCCTCTCTTCCTCTCCTCCTCCTCTACTGCTTCTCCTTCATCTGCCTCCTCCTCTCCACCTCTACTGCTTATCCTTCATCTGCCTCCTCCTCTCCTCCTCTACTGCTTCTCCTTCATCTGCCTCCCCCTCTCCTCCTCTACTGCTTCTCCTTCATCTGCCTCCTCCTCTCCTCCTCTACTGCTTCTCCTTCATCTGCCTCCTCCTCTCCTCCTCTACTGCTTCTCCTTCATCTGCCTCCTCCTCTCCTCCTCCTCTACTGCTTCTCCTTCATCTGCCTCCTCCTCTCCTCCTCTACTGCTTCTCCTTCATCTGCCTCCTCCTCTCCTCCTCTACTGCTTCTCCTTAATCTGCCTCCCCCTCTCCTCCTCTACTGCTTCTCCTTCATCTGCCTCCTCCTCTCCTCCTCTACTGCTTCTCCTTCATCTGCCTCCTCCTCTCCTCCTCTACTGCTTCTCCTTCATCTGCCTCCTCCTCTCCTCCTCCTCTACTGCTTCTCCTTCATCTGCCTCCTCCTCTCCTCCTCTCATCCTCTCCTCTCCACTCCTCCTCCTCCCCTCCTCTACTGCTTCTCCTTCATCTGCCTCCTCCTCTCCCCCTCTCATCCTCTCCACTCCTCCTCTCCGCCTCCTCTACTGCTTCTCCTTCATCTGCCTCCTCCCCTCCTCCTCTCCTCCTCTCTTCCTCTCCTCCTCCTCTACTGCTTCTCCTTCATCTGCCTCCTCCTCTCCACCTCTACTGCTTATCCTTCATCTGCCTCCTCCTCTCCTCCTCTACTGCTTCTCCTTCATCTGCCTCCCCCTCTCCTCCTCTACTGCTTCTCCTTCATCTGCCTCCTCCTCTCCTCCTCTACTGCTTCTCCTTCATCTGCCTCCTCCTCTCCTCCTCTACTGCTTCTCCTTAATCTGCCTCCTCCTCCTCTCCTCCTCTACTGCTTCTCCTTCATCTGCCTCCTCCTCCTCTCCTCCTCTACTGCTTCTCCTTCATCTGCCTCCTCCTCTCCTCCTCCTCTACTGCTTCTCCTTCATCTGCCTCCTCCTCTCCTCCTCTACTGCTTCTCCTTCATCTGCCTCCTCCTCCTCTCCTCCTCTACTGCTTCTCCTTCATCTGCCTCCTCCTCTCCTCCTCCTCTACTGCTTCTCCTTCATCTGCCTCCTCTCCTCTCCTCTCCTCTCCCCTCTCCCCTCCCCTCCCCCCTCCTCCCCTCCCCCCTCCCTCCTCCTCTCCTCCTCCTCTCCTCTCCTCTCCCCTCCTCTCCTCTCCTCTCCTCTCCTCCCCTCTCCTCTCCTCTCCTCTGTTCCAGAAATAACAGCAGACTGATAGATGGTAAACAGGAACATTTATTTCACATTATTATATAGAGGCCCAAATGAAACCTTATATAGTGCACTTGTATAGACCAGAGCAAAATTATCTATATAGTGCACTTCTATAGACCAGAGCCCTATTCTCTATATAGTGCACTTCTATAGACCAGAGCCCTATTTCCTATATAGTGCACTACATTAGACCAGAGCCCTATTCCCGATATAGTGCACTACTTTGGGCTCTGGTCATAAAGTAGAGGAACATATTCAACTTCTGTGTCTCTTTCTTTTCTCCACAACCCCAGACTGTTTCCATCTTCAGTCAGAATGTATTTTCCTCAAATATATAGACACACCAACTGTCCCAGATACAGGCTCTCTCTATATATATATAGATATAGTCCATCAGTCCTCCTCCTCTCTCTAGAGATATAGTCCATCAGTCCTCCTTCTCCTCCTCTCTCTCTCTAGAGATATAGTCTATCAGTCCTCCTTCTCCTCCTCTCTCTCTCTAGAGATATAGTCCATCAATCCTCCTTCTTCTCCTCTCTCTCTCTAGAGATATAGTCCATCAGTCCTCCTCCTCCTCCTCTCTCTAGAGATATAGTCCATCAGTCCTCCTTCTCCTCCTCTCTCTCTCTCTCTAGAGATCTAGTCCATCAGTCCTTCTTCTCTTCCTCTCTCTTTCTATAGATATAGTCAATCAGTCATCCTTCTCCTCTCTCTATAGAGATATGGTCCATCAGTCCTCCTTCTCCTCCATAGATACAGTCAATCAGTCCTCCTTCTCCTCCTCTCTCTATAGAGATATAGTCCATCAGTCCTCCTTCTCCTCCTCTCTCTCTCTCTAGAGATATAGTCCATCAGTCCTCCTTCTCCTCCTCTCTTTGTATAGAGATATAGTCCATCAGTCCTCCTTCTCCTCCTCTCTCTCTCTAGAGATATAGTCCATCAGTCCTCCTTCTCCTCCTCTCTTTGTATAGATATATAGTCCATCAGTCCTCCTTCTTCTCCTCTCTTTGTATAGAGATATAGTCCATCAGTCCTCCTTCTCCTCCTTTCTCTCTAGAGATATAGTCCATCAGTCCCCCTTCTCCTCCTCTCTCTAGAGATAAAGTCCACCAGTCCTCCTTCTCCTCCTCTCTCTAGAGATAAAGTCCATCAGGCTTCCTTCTACTCGTCTCTCTAGAGATACAGTCCATCAGTCCTCCTTCTCCTCCTCTCTCTAGTGATAAAGTCCATCAGGCTTCCTTCTCCTCGTCTCTCTAGAGATACAGTCCATCAGTCCTCCTTCTCCTCCTCTCTCTAGAGACATAGTCCATCAGTCCTCCTTCTCCTCTCTCTCTAGAGATATAGTCCATCAGTCCTCCTTCTCCTCCTCTCTGTATAGAGATACAGTCCATCAGTCCTCCTTCTCCTCCTCCTCTCCTCTTCTTCCTCCTCTTCACCTCAAGATATAGTCATCAGTCACTCACCCACTCCCCTCTCACTCCTCCTCCTCCTCCTCCTCCTCCTCCTCCTACTTCTCCTCTCTCTGTATAGAGATATAGTCCGTCAGTCTCTCTCCTTTCCATCCTCCCCTCCTCTCCTCCTCTATCCTTCGCTCTGTATAACATGAAACAGGGTCACGTTATAGATGACCTGATGTCCATTGTTCCATGTGTAGAGGGCCCTCTCTCTGGGGTTGTAGTCCATCATGGAGATGTGAGAGTACTGGTTGTGGAAGGGGATGTCTGTGTACTCATAGCTGGAGGAGTTGGTGTGATAAGCAAAGTGGACCTTAGCTCCAGCCAGATGGGAGTTGGTGACGTACAGGGTACCACAGATCATGAAGGTCTCCCCTGCACTGCGTTTAGGAAACCCTGTGTCCCAACTCTGGAGAATGTCGAGAGAACGAGGATCCAATCGACTGACCTGGAGAGAGGGAGGGAGGGAGGGGGAGGGAGGGAGGGAGGGAGGGAGGGAGGGGGAGGGAGCAAACGACAGGGTGAGGGAGGGAGAGAACGACGGGGTGAGGAAGGGAGGGAACGACGGGGTGAGGGAGGGAGGGAACGAGGGGTGAGGGAGGGAGAGAGGGAACGAGGGGGTGAGGGAGGGAGGGAGGGAACGACGAGGTGAAGGAGGGAGGGAATGAGGGGGTGAGGGAGGGAGAGAGGGAACGAGGGGGTGAGGGAGGGAGGGAACGACGAGGTGAGGGAGGGAGAGAGGGAGTGACTGGGTGAGGGAGGGAACGAGTAGGGTGAGGGAGAGAGGGAGGGAGGGAAGGAGGGGGTGAGTGAGGGAGGGAAGGACGGGGTGAGGGAGGGAGGGAACGACGGGGTGAGGGAGGGAGGGAGGGAACGACGGGGTGAGGGATGGAGGGAACAACGGTGTGAGGGAGGGAGGGAACAACAGGGTGAGGGAGAGAGGGAGGGAACGAGGGGGTGAGGGAGGGTGGGAGGGTACGAGGGGGTGAGGGAGGGAGGGAGGGAGGAACGAGGGGGTGAGGGAGGGAGGGAGGGAACGACGGGGTGAGGGAGGGAGGAACGAGGGGGTGAGGGAGGGAGGGAGGGAGGGAGGGAACGACGGGGTGAGGGAGGGAGGGAACGAGGGGGTGAGGGAGGGAGGGAATGACGGGATGAGAGAGGGAGGGAATGGGGGTGAGGGAGGGAGGGAGGGAGGGAGGGAAGATAAATGAGAAAAAGAGAGACGTGACCTGTGACACACACACATACAACCTACCACTATGTTAGAGGTGTAGACTACCTAACAGTATATTAGAGATGTAGACTACCTACCAGTATGTTAGAGGTGTAGACTACCTACCAGTATGTTAGAGATGTAGACTACCTACCAGTATATTAGAGGTGTAGACTACCTACCAGTATGTTAGAGGTGTAGACTACCTACCAGTATATTAGAGATGTAGACTACCTACCAGTATGTTAGAGATGTAGACTACCTACCAGTATGTTAGATGTGTACACTACCTACCAGTATGTTAGAGGTGTAGACAACCTACCAGTATGTTAGAGGTGTAGAATACCTACCAGTATGTTAGAGATGTAGACTACCTACCAGTATATTAGAGATGTAGACTACCTACCAGGACGATAGAGGTGTAGACTACCTACCAGTATATTAGAGATGTAGACTACCTACCAGTATGATAGAGGTGTAGACTACCTACCAGTATATTAGAGATGTAGACTACCTACCAGTATGTTAGAGATGTAGACTACCTACCAGTATGTTAGATGTGTACACTACCTACCAGTATGTTAGAGGTGTAGACTACCTACCAGTACGTTAGAGGTGTAGACTACCTACCAGTATGTTAGAGATGTAGACTACCTACCAGTATGTTAGAGGTGTAGACTACCTACCAGTATGTTAGAGGTGTAGACTACCTACCAGTATGTTAGAGATGTAGACTACCTACCAGTATATTAGAGGTGTAGACTACCTACCAGTATGTTAGAGGTGTAGACTACCTACCAGTATATTAGAGATGTAGACTACCTACCAGTATGTTAGAGATGTAGACTACCTACCAGTATATTAGATGTGTACACTACCTACCAGTATGTTAGAGGTGTAGACAACCTACCAGTATGTTAGAGGTGTAGACTACCTACCAGTATGATAGAGGTGTAGACTACCTACCAGTATGTTAGAGGTGTAGACTACCTACCAGTATGTTAGAGATGTAGACTACCTACCAGTATATTAGAGGTGTAGACTACCTACCAGTATGTTAGAGATGTAGACTACCTACCAGTATATTAGAGATGTAGACTACCTACCAGGACGATAGAGGTGTAGACTACCTACCAGTATATTAGAGATGTAGACTACCTACCAGTATGATAGAGGTGTAGACTACCTACCAGTATATTAGAGATGTAGACTACCTACCAGTATGTTATAGATGTAGACTACCTACCAGTATGTTAGATGTGTACACTACCTACCAGTATGTTAGAGGTGTAGACTACCTACCAGTACAAAAGAGGTGTAGACTACCTACCAGTATGTTAGAGATGTAGACTACCTACCAGTATGTTAGAGGTGTAGACTACCTACCAGTATGTTAGAGGTGTAGACTACCTACCAGTATGTTAGAGATGTAGACTACCTGCCAGTATGTTAGAGGTGTAGACTACCTACCAGTATGTTAGAGGTGTAGACTACCTACCAGTATGTTAGAGATGTAGACTACCTGCCAGTATGTTAGAGGTGTAGACTACCTACCAGTATGTTAGAGATGTAGACTACTACCAGCAGAGATGTAGACTACCTACCAGTATGTTAGAGGTGTAGACTACCTACCAGTATATTAGAGGTGTAGACTACCTACCAGTATGTTAGAGGTGTAGGACACTACCAGTATGTTAGAGGTGTAGACTACCTACCAGTATGTTAGAGGTGTAGACTACCTACCAGTATGTTAGAGGTGAAGACTACCTACCAGTATGTTAGAGGTATAGTCTACCTACCAGTATGTTAGAGGTGTAGACTACCTACCAGTATGTTAGAGATGTAGACTACCTACCAGTATGTTAGAGGTGTAGACTACCTACCAGTATGTTAGAGATGTAGACTACCTACCAGTATGTTAGAGGTGTAGACTACCTACCAGTATGATAGAGGTGTAGACTACCTACCAGTATGTTAGAGATGTAGACTACCTACCAGTATGTTAGAGGTGTAGACTACCTACCAGTATGTTAGAGGTGTAGACTACTACCAGTATGTTAGAGGTGTAGACTACCTACCAGTATGATAGAGGTGTAGACTACCTACCAGTATATTAGAGATGTAGACTACCTACCAGTATGTGAGAGATGTAGACAACCTACCAGTATGTTAGAGGTGTAGACTACCTACCAGTATGTTAGAGGTGTAGACTACCTACCAGTATGTTGGAGATGTAGACTACCTACCAGTATATTCCCAGCGTTAGGTATGGACGTGTAGACTGCCCAGAAGCCGGTCTCATCAGCCATCAGGTCTATGTCAGAAGACCCCCCCCAACTGTAGGGGAAGGTGTTGTTGTAACCTGCTCCACTCAGACTCCTCTGGAGCACCACGTTACGGGATCGGAAGTGGTACTGCACCTACAGGGGGTCAGAGAGAGGACAGGGGGTCAGAGCGAGGACAGGGGCTCAGAGAGAGGACAGGGGGTCAGAGGAGCGAGGACAGGGGCTCAGAGAGAGGACAGGGGGTCAGAGAGAGAACAGGGGGTCAGTGAGAGGACAGGGGTCAGAGAGAGGACAGGGGGTCAGAGAGAGGACAGGGGGTCAGAGAGAAGACAGGGAGTCAGAGCAAGGACAGGGGGTCAGAGAGAGGACAGGGGGTCAGAGAGAGGACAGGGGGTCAGAGGAGGACAGGGGGTCAGAGAAAGGACAGGGGGTCAGAGAGAGGACATGGGGACAGAGAGAGGACAGGGGGTCAGAGGAGGACAGGGGGTCAGAGAAAGGACAGGGGGTCAGAGAGAAGACACGGGGACAGAGAGAGGAGAGGGGGTCAGAGAGAGGACAGGGGGTCAGAGAGAGGACAATTGTTTAGAGAGAGGACAGGGGGTCAGAGAGAGGACAGGGGATCAGAGAGAGGACATGGGGACAGAGAGAGGACAGGGGGCAGAGAGAGAGGACAGGGGGACAGAGAGAGGACAGGGGGACAGAGAGAGAGGACAGAGGGATGGAGAGAGGACATGGAGACAGAGAGAGGACAGGGGGACAGAGAGAGGACATGGAGACAGAGAGAGGACATGGAGACAGAGAGAGAGGACAGTGGGACAGAGAGAGGACAGGGGGTCAGAGAGCGGAGGCAGGGGGACACAGAGAGAGCGGAGGAAGGGGACACAGAGAGAGGGAGGCAGGGGGACACAGAGAGAGGGGAGCCAGGGGGACACAGAGAGGGGGAGGCAGGGGGACACAGAGAGGGGGAGGCAGGGGGACACAGAGAGAGGGGAGGCAGGGGGACACAGAGAGGGGGAGGCAGGGGGACACAGAGAGGGGAGGCAGGGGGACACAGAGAGAGGGGAGGCAGGGGGACACAGAGAGAGGGAGGCAGGGGGACACAGAGAGAGGGGAGGCAGGGGGACATAGAGAGAGGGAGGCAGGGGGACACAGAGAGGGGAGGCAGGGGGACACAGAGAGAGGGGAGACAGGGGGACACAGAGAGGGGGAGGCAGGGGACACAGAGAGAGGGGAGGCAGGGGGACACAGAGAGAGGGGAGGCAGGGGGACACAGAGAGAGGGGAGGCAGGGGACACAGAGAGAGGGGAGGCAGGGGGACACAGAGAGAGGGGAGACAGGGGGACACAGAGAGAGGGAGGCAGGGGGACACAGAGAGAGGGGAGACAGGGGGACACAGAGAGGGGGAGGCAGGGGGACACAGAGAGAGGGGAGGCAGGGGGACACAGAGAGAGGGAGGCAGGGGGACACAGAGAGAGGGGAGGCAGGGGGACACAGAGAGAGGGGAGGCAGGGGGACACAGAGAGAGGGGAGACAGGGGGACACAGAGAGGGGGAGGCAGGGGGACACAGAGAGAGGGGAGGCAGGGGGACACAGAGAGAGGGGAGGCAGGGGGACACAGAGATAGGGGAGACAGGGGACACAGAGAGAGGGGAGACAGGGGGACACAGAGAGAGGGGAGACAGGGGACACAGAGAGGGGGAGACAGGGGGACACAGAGAGAGGGGAGACAGGGGGACACAGAGAGAGGGAGACAGGGGACACAGAGAGAGGGGAGACAGGGGGACACAGAGAGAGGGAGGCAGGGGGACACAGAGAGAGGTGAGACAGGGGGACACAGAGAGGGGGAAACAGGGAAACCGTGGGACACAGAGAGATTGGAAACAAGGACCACAGAAAGAGGGGAAACAGGAGGACACAGAGAGGGGGAAACAGGGAAACCGGGGGACACAGAGAGAGTGGAGACATTTGGACACAGAGAGAGGGAAGGCAGAGGGACACAGAGAGAGGGTAGGCAGGGGGACACAGAGAGGGGGAAACAGGGACCACAGAAAGAGGGGATACCGGGAGACACAGAGAGAGGGGAAACAAGGACCACAGAGACAGGGGAAACAGGGGGACATACACACTGACCCACTGACCCCTGTTCTGTGTCCCTGTCTCCCCTGTCTCCTCGACTCCTGTCACCCCTCTCTCTCTGTCCCCCTGTCCTACACCTAACGCCGGTCTGTGTGATGTGTGTGTGTGTGTGTGTGTGTGTGTGTGTGTGTGTGTGTGTGTGTGTGTGTGTGTGTGTGTGTGTGTGTGTGTGTTTGTAGTGTAACATACCAGTATGTTGCTCTGGTGTTTGTTGTAGTACAGTGATCCGTTGTAGACCACATGACCTGTCCCGGCCCAGGGGTGAGGTAAGAGGTGCTGAACAAAATTCTGTCCTCTAGTGAAGTCTCCCATGGTCCTGTACTCTAATACACGCCTCCCCTTATAGTAACCATCCATAGACCACACCTAGAGAGAGAGAGAGGAGAGAGAGAGGAGAGAGAGACAGAGAAAAGACAGAGGAGAGACTAGAGGGAGAGAGAGAGAGAGAGAGAGAGAGAGAGAGAGAGAGAGGAGAGAGAGACAATGAGAGAAGAGAGAGAGAATTAAGTTCTGTCTTCAAATTAAGTCCCATATGGTTCAGTACTCAAACACACTTGTAGTACCCATCCATACAGAGGGAGAGAGAGGGAAAGGGAGAGGGAGAGAGGAGAGGGAGAGAGAGGAGAGGGAGAGAGAGAGAGGGTGATGTTAGAGGTGTAGACCTCCTACCAGTATATTAGAGGTGTAGACTACCTACCAGTATGCTAGAGGTGTAGACTACCTACCAGTATGTTAGAGGTGTAGACCTCCTACCAGTATATTAGAGATGTAGACTACCTACCAGTATGATAGAGGTGTAGACTACCTACCAGTATATTAGAGATGTAGACTACCTACCAGTATGTTAGAGGTGTAGACTACCTACCAGTATGTTAGAGGTGTAGACCTCCTACCAGTACGTTAGAGATGGATGGTTAGGGAGACATCAGGGGTGAGGGTTAAGAAGATCAAAAGAGATGTGGAGGTTATATGAAGACAGATGTGGAGGGTATATGGGGAGAGATGTGGAGGGTATATGGGGAGAGATGTGGAGGGTATATGGGGAGAGATGTGGAGGGTATATGAAGACAGATGTGGAGGGTATATGGGGAGAGATGTGGAGGGTATATGAGGAGAGATGTGGAGGGTATATGGGGAGAGATGTGGAGGGTATATGGGGAGAGATGGGGAGGGTATATGAGGAGAGATATGGAGGGTATACGGGGAGGGATGTGCCGGGTATATGGGGAGAGATGTGGAGGGTATATGGGGAGGGATGTGGAGGGTATATGGGGAGAGATGGGGAGGGTATATGGGGAGAGATGGGGAGGGTATATGGGGAGAGATGAGGAGGGTATATGGGGAGAGATGAGGAGGGTATATGAAGACAGCTGTGGAGGGTGTATGGGGAGAGATGTGGATGATATTTGGGGAGGGATGTGGAGGGTATATGAGGAGAGATGTGGAGGGTATATGGGGAGAGATGTGGAGGGTATATGGGGAGGGATGTGGCGGGTATATGGGGAGAGATGTGGAGGGTAGATGGGGAGAGATGTGGAGGGTGTATGGGGAGGGGGACAGTAAGAAGAGATGTGGATGGTATATGGGGAGAGATGTGGAGGGTATATGGGGAGAGATGTGGAGGGTATATGAGGAGAGATGTGGGTGGGATATGGGGAGAGATGTGGAGGGTATATGGGGAGAGATGTGGAGGGTATATGGGGAGGATGTGGAGGGTATATGGGGAGAGATGTGGAGGGTATATGGGGAGAGATGTGGAGGGTGATATGGGGAGAGATGTGGAGGGTAGATGGGGAGAGATGTGGAGGGTGTATGGGGAGGGGGACAGTAAGAAGAGATGTGGATGGTATATGGGGAGAGATGTGGAGGGTATATGGGGAGAGATGTGGAGGGTATATGAAGAGAGATGTGGGTGGGATATGGGGAGAGATGTGGAGGGTATATGGGGAGAGATGTGGAGGGTATATGGGGAGAGATGTGGAGGGTGTATGGGGAGAGATGTGGAGGGTATATGGGGAGAGATGTGGAGGGTGTATGGGGAGAGATGTGGAGGGTATATGGGGAGAGATGTGGAGGGTGTATGGGGAGGGGGACAGTAAGAAGAGATGTGGAGGGTATATGGGGAGAGATGTGGAGAGGGACAGTAAGAAGAGATGTGGAGGGTATATGGGGAGAGATGTGGAGGGTATATGGGGAGAGATGTGGAGGGTATATGGGGAGAGATGTGGAGGGTATATGGGGAAGGGGGTAGTAAGAAGACATGTGGAGGGTATATGGGGATGGGGGCAGTAAGAAGAGATGTGGAGGGTATATGGGGAGAGGAACAGTAAGAAGAGATGTGGAGGGTATATGGGGGAGGGGGGCAGTAAGAAGAGATGTGGAGGGTATATGGGGAAGGGGGGTAGTAAGAAGAGATGTGGAGGGTATATGGGGAGAGATGTGGAGGGTATATGGGGAGGGGGGCAGTAAGAAGAGATGTCTGGCTTCCAGTTGAAGCTCGCATCCGCTACAAGACCATGGTGCTTGCCTACGGAGCTGTGAGGGGAACGGCACCTCAGTACCTCCAGGCTCTGATCAGGCCCTACACCCAAACAAGGGCACTGCGTTCATCCACCTCTGGCCTGCTCGCCTCCCTACCACTGAGGAAGTACAGTTCCCGCTCAGCCCAGTCAAAACTGTTCGCTGCTCTGGCCCCCCAATGGTGGAACAAACTCCCTCACGACGCCAGGACAGCGGAGTCAATCACCACCTTCCGGAGACACCTGAAACCCCACCTCTTTAAGGAATACCTAGGATAGGATAAAGTAATCCTTCTCCCCCCCCCCCTTAAAAGACCTAGATGCACTATTGTAAAGTGGCTGTTCCACTGGATGTCATAAGGTGAAAGCACCAATTTGTAAGTCGCTCTGGATAAGAGCGTCTGCTAAATGACTTAAATGTAAATGTAAATGTAAATGTGGAGGGTATATGGGCGAGGGGGGCAGTAAGAATAGATGTGGAGGGTATATGGGGAGAGGAACAGTAAGAAGAGATGTGGAGGGTATATGGGGGAGAGGGACAGTAAGAAGAGATGTGGAGGGTATTTGGGGAGAGATGTGGAGGGTATATGGGGAGAGATGTGGAGGGTATATTGGGAAGGGGGGTAGTAAGAAGAGATGTGGAGGGTATATGGGGAGAGATGTGGAGGGTATATGGGGATGGGGGCAGTAAGAAGAGATGTGGAGGGTATATGGGGAGGGGGGCAGTAAGAAGAGATGTGGAGGGTATATGGGGAGGGGGGCAGTAAGAAGAGATGTGGAGGGTATATGGGGAGAGGAACAGTAAGAAGAGATGTGGAGGGTATATGGGGGAGAGGGACAGTAAGAAGAGATGTGGAGGGTATATGGGGAGAGATGTGGAGGGTATATGGGGAGAGATGTGGAGGGTATTTGGGGAGGGGTGTGGAGGGTATATGGGGAGAGATGTGGAGGGGATATGGGGATGGGGGGGCTAAGAAGGGGAGGTATATGGGAGGGGACAGTAGAAGAGATGTGGAGGGTATATGGGGAGTAAGAATAGATGTGGAGGGTAAGAAGAGATGTGGAGGGTATATGGGGAGGGGGACAGTAAGAAGAGATGTGGAGGGTATATGGGGAGAGGAACAGTAAGAAGAGATGTGGAGGGTATATGGGGAGGGGGCAGTAAGAAGAGATGTGGAGGGTATATGGGGAGAGGGGCAGTAAGAATAGATGTGGAGGGTATATGGGGAGAGGGACAGTAAGAAGAGATGTGAAGGGTATATGGGGAGAGATGTGGAGGGTATATGGGGAGAGATATGGAGGGTATATGGGGAGAGATGTGGAGGGTATATTGGGAAGGGGGTAGTAAGAAGAGATGTGGAGGGTATATGGGGAGAGATGTGGAGGGTATATGGGGATGGGGGCAGTAAGAAGAGATGTGGAGGGTATATGGGGAGAGGAACAGTAAGAAGAGATGTGGAGGGTATATGGGGGAGGGGGCAGTAAGAAGAGATGTGGAGGGTATATGGGGAGGGGGTAGTAAGAAGAGATGTGGAGGGTATATGGGGAGACATGTGGAGGGTATATGGGGATGGGGGCAGTAAGAAGAGATGTGGAGGGTATATGGGGAGAGGAACAGTAAGAAGAGATGTGGAGGGTATATGGGGAGGGGGCAGTAAGAAGAGATGTGGAGGGTATATGGGGAGAGATGTGGAGGGTATATGGGGAGAGATGTGGAGGGTATATGGGGAAGGGGGTAGTAAGAAGAGATGTGGAGGGTATATGGGGAGACATGTGGAGGGTATATGGGGATGGGGGCAGTAAGAAGAGATGTGGAGGGTATATGGGGAGAGGAACAGTAAGAAGAGATGTGGAGGGTATATGGGGAGGGGGGCAGTAAGAAGAGATGTGGAGGGTATATGGGGAAGGGGGTAGTAAGAAGAGATGTGGAGGGTATATGGGGAGAGATGTGGAGGGTATATGGGGAGGGGGCAGTAAGAAGAGATGTCTGGCTTCCAGTTGAAGAGATCCGCTACAAGACCATGGTGCTTGCCTGGGGAGCTGTGAGGGGAACGGCACCTCAGTACCTCCAGGATCTGATCAGGCCCTACACCCAAACAAGGGCACTGGTTCATCCACCTCTGGCCTGCTCGCCTCCCTACCACTGAGGAAGTACAGTTCCCGAGGGCCCAGTCAAAACTGTTCGCTGCTCTGGCCCCCAATGGTGGAACAAACTCCCTCACGAGCCAGGACAGCGGAGTCAATCACCACCTTCCGGAGACACCTGAAACCCCACCTCTTTAAGGAATACCTAGGATAGGATAAAGTAATCCTTCTCCCCTCCCCCCTTAAAAGACCTAGATGCACTATTGTAAAGTGGCTGTTCCACTGGATGTCATAAGGTGAAAGATTTGTAAGTCGCTCTGGATAAGAGCGTCTGCTAAATGACTTAAATGTAAATGTAAATGTGGAGGGTATATGGGGAGGGGGCAGTAAGAATAGATGTGGAGGGTATATGGGGAGAGGAACAGTAAGAAGAGATGTGGAGGGTATATGGGGGAGAGGGACAGTAAGAAGAGATGTGGAGGGTATTTGGGGAGAGATGTGGAGGGTATATGGGGAGAGATGTGGAGGGTATATTGGGAAGGGGGTAGTAAGAAGAGATGTGGAGGGTATATGGGGATGAGGGTATATGGGGATGGAGGAGAGATGTGGAGGGTATATGGGGAGGGGGTAAGAAGAGATGTGGAGGGTATATGGGGAGGGGGCAGTAAGAAGAGATGTGGAGGGTATATGGGGAGAGGAACAGTAAGAAGAGATGTGGAGGGTATATGGGGGGGCAGAGGGACAGTAAGAAGAGATGTGGAGGGTATATGGGGAGAGATGTGGAGGGTATATGGGGAGAGATGTGGAGGGTATATGGGGAAGGGGGTAGTAAGAAGAGATGTGGAGGGTATATGGGGAGACATGTGGAGGGTATATGGGGATGGGGGCAGTAAGAAGAGATGTGGAGGGTATATGGGGAGAGGAACAGTAAGAAGAGATGTGGAGGGTATATGGGGGAGGGGGCAGTAAGAAGAGATGTGGAGGGTATATGGGGAAGGGGGTAGTAAGAAGAGATGTGGAGGGTATATGGGGAGAGATGTGGAGGGTATATGGGGAGGGGGCAGTAAGAAGAGATGTCTGGCTTCCAGTTGAAGCTATATCCGCTACAAGACCATGGTGCTTGCCTACGGAGCTGTGAGGGGAACGGCACCTCAGTACCTCCAGGCTCTGATCAGGCCCTACACCCAAACAAGGGCACTGGAGAGTTCATCCACCTCTGGCCTGCTCGCCTCCCTACCACTGAGGAAGTACAGTTCCCGCTCAGAGCCCAGTCAAAACTGTTCGCTGCTCTGGCCCCCAATGGTGGAACAAACTCCCTCACGACGCCAGGACAGCGGAGTCAATCACCACCTTCCGGAGACACCTGAAACCCCACCTGGAAGGAATACCTAGGATAGGATAAAGTAATCCTGTGGAGGGTCCCCCTTAAAAGACCTAGATGCACTATTGTAAAGTGGCTGTTCCACTGGATGTCATAATGTGAAAGGGTAATTTGTAAGGCTCTGGATAAGGCGTCTGCAAATGACTTAAATGTAAATGTAAATGTGGAGGGTATATGGGGAGGGGGCAGTAAGAATAGATGTGGAGGGTATATGGGGAGAGGAACAGTAAGAAGAGATGTGGAGGGTATATGGGGAGAGGGACAGTAAGAAGAGATGTGGAGGGTATTTGGGGAGAGATGTGGAGGGTATATGGGGAGAGATGTGGAGGGTATATTGGGAAGGGGGGTAGTAAGAAGAGATGTGGAGGGTATATGGGGAGAGATGTGGAGGGTATATGGGGATGGGGGCAGTAAGAAGAGATGTGGAGGGTATATGGGGAGGGGGGCAGTAAGAAGAGATGTGAAGGGTATATGGGGAGGGGGGCAGTAAGAAGAGATGTGGAGGGTATATGGGGAGAGGAACAGTAAGAAGAGATGTGGAGGGTATATGGGGAGAGGGACAGTAAGAAGAGATGTGGAGGGTATATGGGGAGAGATGTGGAGGGTATATGGGGAGAGATGTGGAGGGTATTTGGGGAGGGATGTGGAGGGTATATGGGGAGAGATGTGGAGGGTATATGGGGAAGGGGGCAGTAAGAAGAGATGTGGAGGGTATATGGGGAGGGGGCAGTAAGAAGAGATGTGGAGGGTATATGGGGGAGGGGGGCAGTAAGAATAGATGTGGAGGGTATATGGGGAGAGGGACAGTAAGGGGAGATGTGGAGGGTATATGGGGGAGGGGGACAGTAAGAAGAGATGTGGAGGGTATATGGGGAGAGGAGGACAGTAAGAAGAGATGTGGAGGGTATATGGGGGGGGCAGTAAGAAGAGATGTGGAGGGTATATGGGGAGGGGGGCAGTAAGAATAGATGTGGAGGGTATATGGGGAGAGGGACAGTAAGAAGAGATGTGAAGGGTATATGGGGAGAGATGTGGAGGGTATATGGGGAGAGATATGGAGGGTATATGGGGAGAGATGTGGAGGGTATATTGGGAAGGGGGTAGTAAGAAGAGATGTGGAGGGTATATGGGGAGAGATGTGGAGGGTATATGGGGATGGGGGCAGTAAGAAGAGATGTGGAGGGTATATGGGGAGAGAACAGTAAGAAGAGATGTGGAGGGTATATGGGGGAGGGGGCAGTAAGAAGAGATGTGGAGGGTATATGCGGGAGGGGGTAGTAAGAAGAGATGTGGAGGGTTTATGGGGAGACATGTGGAGGGTATATGGGGATGGGGGCAGTAAGAAGAGATGTGGAGGGTATATGGGGAGAGGAACAGTAAGAAGAGATGTGGAGGGTATATGGGGGAGGGGGGCAGTAAGAAGAGATGTGGAGGGTATATGGGGAGAGATGTGGAGGGTATATGGGGAGAGATGTGGAGGGTATATGGGGAAGGGGGAAGTAAGAAGAGATGTGGAGGGTATATGGGGAGACATGTGGAGGGTATATGGGGATGGGGGCAGTAAGAAGAGATGTGGAGGGTATATGGGGAGAGGAACAGTAAGAAGAGATGTGGAGGGTATATGGGGGAGGGGGCAGTAAGAAGAGATGTGGAGGGTATATGGGGAGAGATGGAGAGGGTATATGGGGAGAGATGTGGAGGGTATATGGGGAAGGGGGTAGTAAGAAGAGATGTGGAGGGTATATGGGGAGAGATGTGGAGGGTATATGGGGAGGGGGCAGTAAGAAGAGATGTCTGGCTTCCAGTTGAAGGGGGCATCCGCTACAAGACCATGGTGCTTGCCTACGGAGCTGTGAGGGGAACGGCACCTCAGTACCTCCAGGCTCTGATCAGGCCCTACACCCAAACAAGGGCACTGAGTTCATCCACCTCTGGGGAGCTCGCCTCCCTACCACTGAGGAAGGGGAGAGTTCCCGCTCAGCCCAGTCAAAACTGTTCGCTGCTCTGGCCCCCCAATGGTGGAACAAACTCCCTCACGACGCCAGACAGCGGAGTCAATCACCACCTTCCGGAGACACCTGAAACCCCACCTCTTTAAGGAATACCTAGGATAGGATAAAGTAATCCTTCTCCCCCCCCCTTAAAAGACCTAGATGCACTATTGTAAAGTGGCTGTTCCACTGGATGTCATAAGGTGAAAGCATAATTTGTAAGTCGCTCTGGATAAGAGCGTCTGCTAAATGACTTAAATGTAAATGTAAATGTAAATGGGAGGGTATATGGGCGAGGGGGGGAGTAAGAATAGATGTGGAGGGTATATGGGGAGAGGAACAGTAAGAAGAGATGTGGAGGGTATATGGGGGGGAGAGGGACAGTAAGAAGAGATTGGGAGGGTATTTGGGGAGAGATGTGGAGGGTATATGGGGAGAGATGTGGAGGGTATATTGGGAAGGGGGTAGTAAGAAGAGATGTGGAGGGTATATGGGGAGAGATGTGGAGGGGATATGGGGATGGGATGTGGAGGGTAAGGGGAGATGTGGAGGGTATATGGGAGAGGGGGTATATTGTAAGAAGAGATGTGGAGGGTATATGGGGAGGGGGGGGCAGTAAGAAGAGATGTGGAGGGTATATGGGGAGAGGAACAGTATGAAGAGATGTGGAGGGTATATGGGGATGTGGAGGGTATATGGGGACAGTAAGAAGAGATGTGGAGGGTATATGGGGAGAGATGTGGAGGGTATATGGGGAGAGATGTGGGGTATATGGGGAGAGATGTGGAGGGTATATGGGGAGAGATGTGGAGGGATATGGTTTGGTTTGAGATGAGGAGGGGCTATGGGGAGAGATGTGGAGGGTATATGGGAGAGGGACACTAAGAAGAGATGTGGAGGGTATATGGGGAAGGGGGGTAGTAAGAAGAGATGTGGAGGGTCATATGGGGAGAGATGTGGAGGGTATATGGGCATGGGGGCAGTAAGAAGAGATGTGGAGGGTATATGGGGAGAGGAACAGTAAGAAGAGATGTGGAGGGTATATGGGGAGGGGGAGTAAGAAGAGATGTGGAGGGTATATGGGGAGAGATGTGGAGGATATATGGGGAGAGATGTGGAGGGTATATGGGGAGAGATGTGGAGGGTATATGGGGAAGGGGGGTAGTAAGAAGAGATGTGGAGGGTATATGGGGAGGGGGCAGTAAGAAGAGATGTGGAGGGTATATGGGGAGGGGGCAGTAAGAATAGATGTGGAGGGTATATGGGGAGAGGGACAGTAAGGAGAGATGTGGAGGGTATATGGGGAGGGGACAGTAAGAAGAGATGTGGAGGGTATATGGGGAGAGGAACAGTAAGAAGAGATGTGGAGGGTATATGGGGAGGGGGCAGTAAGAAGAGATGTGGAGGGTATATGGGGGAGGGGGCAGTAAGAATAGATGTGGAGGGTATATGGGGAGAGGGACAGTAAGAAGAGATGTGAAGGGTATATGGGGAGAGATGTGGAGGGTATATGGGGAGAGATGTGGAGGGTATATGGGGAGAGATGTGGAGGGTATATTGGGAAGGGGGTAGTAAGAAGAGATGTGGAGGGTATATGGGGAGAGATGTGGAGGGTATATGGGGATGGGGGCAGTAAGAAGAGATGTGGAGGGTATATGGGGAGAGGAACAGTAAGAAGAGATGTGGAGGGTATATGGGGGAGGGGGCAGTAAGAAGAGATGTGGAGGGTATATGGGGAGGGGGTAGTAAGAAGAGATGTGGAGGGTATATGGGGAGACATGTGGAGGGTATATGGGGATGGGGGCAGTAAGAAGAGATGTGGAGGGTATATGGGGAGAGGAACAGTAAGAAGAGATGTGGAGGGTATATGGGGAGGGGGCAGTAAGAAGAGATGTGGAGGGTATATGGGGAGAGATGTGGAGGGTATATGGGGAGAGATGTGGAGGGTATATGGGGAAGGGGGTAGTAAGAAGAGATGTGGAGGGTATATGGGGAGAGATGTGGAGGGTATATGGGGATGGGGGCAGTAAGAAGAGATGTGGAGGGTATATGGGGAGGGGGCAGTAAGAAGAGATGTGGAGGGTATATGGGGAGGGGGGCAGTAAGAAGAGATGTGGAGGGTATATGGGGAGGGGGCAGTAAGAATAGATGTGGAGGGTATATGGGGAGAGGAACAGTAAGAAGAGATGTGGAGGGTATATGGGGAGAGATGGGGAGGGTATATGGGGAGAGATGTGGAGGGTATATGGGGAGGGGGCAGTAAGAAGAGATGTGGAGGGCATATGGGGAGAGATGTGGAGGGTATATGGGGATGGGGGCAGTAAGAAGAGATGTGGAGGGTATATGGGGAGAGATGTGGAGGGTATATGGGGAGAGATGTGGAGGGTATATGGGGAAGGGGGGTAGTAAGAAGAGATGTGGAGGGTATATGGGGAGAGATGTGGAGGGTATATGGGGAGGGGTGCAGTAAGAAGAGATGTGGAGGGTATATGGGCTAGGGGGGCAGTAAGAATAGATGTGGAGGGTATATGGGGAGAGGAACAGTAAGAAGAGATGTGGAGGGTATATGGGGGAGAGGGACAGTAAGAAGAGATGTGGAGGGTATATGGGGAGAGATGTGGAGGGTATATTGGGAAGGGGGTAGTAAGAAGAGATGTGGAGGGTATATGGGGAGAGATGTGGAGGGTATATGGGGATGGGGGCAGTAAGAAGAGATGTGGAGGGTATATGGGGAGGGGGCAGTAAGAAGAGATGTGGAGGGTATATGGGGAGGGGGCAGTAAGAAGAGATGTGGAGGGTATATGGGGAGAGGAACAGTAAGAAGAGATGTGGAGGGTATATGGGGAGAGGGACAGTAAGAAGAGATGTGGAGGGTATATGGGGAGAGATGTGGAGGGTATATGGGGAGAGATGTGGAGGGTATTTGGGGAGGGGTGTGGAGGGTATATGGGGAGAGATGTGGAGGGGATATGGGGAGATATGGGAGGGTATATGAGGAGAGATGTGGAGGGTATATGGGGAGGGGGCAGTAAGAAGAGATGTGGAGGGTATATGGGGAGAGATGTGGAGTGTATATGGGGAGAGATGTGGAGGGTATATGAGGAGAGATGTGGAGGGTATATGGGGAGAGATGTGGAGGGTATATGGGGAGAGATGTGGAGGGTATATGGGGAGAGGGACACTAAGAAGAGATGTGGAGGGTATATGGGGAAGGGGGGTAGTAAGAAGAGATGTGGAGGGTCATATGGGGAGAGATGTGGAGGGTATATGGGCATGGGGGCAGTAAGAAGAGATGTGGAGGGTATATGGGGAGAGGAACAGTAAGAAGAGATGTGGAGGGTATATGGGGGAGGGGGCAGTAAGAAGAGATGTGGAGGGTATATGGGGAGAGATGTGGAGGATATATGGGGAGAGATGTGGAGGGTATATGGGGAGAGATGTGGAGGGTATATGGGGAAGGGGGTAGTAAGAAGAGATGTGGAGGGTATATGGGGAGAGATGTGGAGGGTATATGGGGAGGGGGCAGTAAGAAGAGATGTGGAGGGTATATGGGGAGAGGGGGCAGTAAGAATAGATGTGGAGGGTATATGGGGAGAGGGACAGTAAGGAGAGATGTGGAGGGTATATGGGGAGGGGGACAGTAAGAAGAGATGTGGAGGGTATATGGGGAGAGGAACAGTAAGAAGAGATGTGGAGGGTATATGGGGGAGGGGGGCAGTAAGAAGAGATGTCGAGGGTATATGGGGGAGGGGGCAGTAAGAATAGATGTGGAAGGTATATGGGGAGAGGGACAGTAAGAAGAGATGTGAAGGGTATATGGGGAGAGATGTGGAGGGTATATGGGGAGAGATGTGGAGGGTATATTGGGAAGGGGGTAGTAAGAAGAGATGTGGAGGGTATATGGGGAGAGATGTGGAGGGTATATGGGGATGGGGGGCAGTAAGAAGAGATGTGGAGGGTATATGGGGAGAGGAACAGTAAGAAGAGATGTGGAGGGTATATGGGGAGGGGGGCAGTAAGAAGAGATGTGGAGGGTATATGGGGAAGGGGGTAGTAAGAAGAGATGTGGAGGGTCATATGGGGAGAGATGTGGAGGGTATATGGGCAGGGGGGAGTAAGAAGAGATGTGGAGGGTATATGGGGAGAGGAACAGTAAGAAGAGATGTGGAGGGTATATGGGGAGATGGGGCAGTAAGAAGAGATGTGGAGGGTATATGGGGAGAGATGTGGAGGATATATGGGGAGAGATGTGGAGGGTATATGGGGAGAGATGTGGAGGGTATATGGGGAAGGGGGTAGTAAGAAGAGATGTGGAGGGTATATGGGGAGAGATGTGGAGGGTATATGGGGAGAGGGGTAAGAAGAGATGTGGAGGGTATATGGGGGGGGGAGTAAGAATAGATGTTTAGGGTATATGGGGAGAGGGACAGTAAGGAGAGATGTGGAGGGTATATGGGGAGGGGGACAGTAAGAAGAGATGTGGAGGGTATATGGGGAGGGGAACAGTAAGAAGAGATGTGGAGGGTATATGGGGAGGGGGCAGTAAGAAGAGATGTGGAGGGTATATGGGGAGGGGGCAGTAAGAATAGATGTGGAGGGTATATGGGGATATGGGAGGGTAGAGGGACAGTAAGAAGAGATGTGGAGGGTATATGGGGAGAGATGTGGAGGGTATATGGGGAGAGATGTGGAGGGTATATTGGGAAGGGGGTGGGAGTAAGAAGAGATGTGGAGGGTATATGGGGATGAGGAGGGTAAGAAGAGATGTGGAGGGTATATGGGGAGAGGGACAGTAAGAAGAGATGTGGAGGGTATATGGGGAGATGGGAGGGTAAGAAGAGATGTGGAGGGTATATGGGGAGGGGGCAGTAAGAATAGATGTGGAGGGTATATGGGGAGAGGGACAGTAAGAAGAGATGTGGAGGGTATATGGGGAGAGATGGGAGGGTATATGGGGAGAGATGTGGAGGGTATATGGGGAGGGAGGGGTAGTAAGAAGAGATGTGGAGGGTATATGGGGAGAGATGTGGAGGGTATATGGGAGAGGGGGCAGTAAGAAGAGATGTGGAGGGTATATGGGGAGAGGAACAGTAAGAAGAGATGTGGAGGGTATATGGGGAGAGGGGGGGCAGTAAGAATAGATGTGGAGGGTATATGGGGAGAGGAACAGTAAGAAGAGATGTGGAGGGTATATGGGGAGAGATGGGAGGGTATATGGGGAGAGATGTGGAGGGTATATGGGGAAGGGGGCAGTAAGAAGAGATGTGGAGGGTATATGGGGAGAGATGTGGAAGGATGTAGGGTATATGGGGAGAGGGAGTAAGAAGAGATGTGGAGGGTATATGGGGAGGGGGCAGTAAGAATAGATGTGGAGGGTATATGGGGAGAGGAACAGTAAGAAGAGATGTGGAGGGTATATGGGGAGAGATGGGGAGGGTGGAGAGATGTGGAGGGTATATGGGGAGAGATGTGGAGGGTATATGGGGAGAGGGGCAGTAAGAAGAGATGTGGAGGGTATATGGGAGAGATGAGGGTATATGGGGAGGGGGCAGTAAGAAGAGATGTGGAGGGTATATGGGGAGAGGGGGAGTAAGAAGAGATGTGGAGGGTATATGGGGAGGGGGCAGTAAGAAGAGATGTGGAGGGTATATGGGGATGGGGGCAGCAAGAAGAGATGTGGAGGGTATATGGGGAGAGGAACAGTAAGAAGAGATGTGGAGGGTATATGTGGGAGAGGGACAGTAAGAAGAGATGTGGAGGGTATATGGGGAGAGATGTGGAGGGTATATGGGGAGAGATGTGGAGGGTATTTGGGGAGGGGTGTGGAGGGTATATGGGGAGAGATGTGGAGGGGATATGGGTTGAGATGAGGAGGGGCTATGGGGAGAGATGTGGAGGGTATATGAGGAGAGATGTGGAGGGTATATTGGGAGATATGTGGAGGGTATATGGGGAGAGATGTGGAGGGTATATGGGGAGGGGGACAGTAAGAAGAGATGTGGAGGGTATATGGGGGGGGAGAAGAGATGTGGAGGGTATATGGGGAGAGGGACAGTAAGAAGAGATGTGGAGGGTATATGGGGAGAGGAACAGTAAGAAGAGATGTGGAGGGTATATGGGGAGGGGGCAGTAAGAAGAGATGTGGAGGGTATATGGGGGAGTAGAAGAGATGGAGGGTATATGGGGAGAGATGTGGAGGGTATATGGGAGAGATGTGGAGGGTATATGGGGAGAAGAGATGTGGAGGTATATGGGATATGGGAGGGTAGAGATGTGGAGGGTATATGGGGAGAGATGTGGAGGGTATATTGGGAAGGGGGGTAGTAAGAAGAGATGTGGAGGGTATATGTGGAGAGATGTGGAGGGTATATGGGGATGGGGGCAGTAAGAAGAGATGTGGAGGGTATATGGGGAGAGGGAACAGTAAGAAGAGATGTGGAGGGTATATGGGGAGGGGGGCAGTAAGAAGAGATGTGGAGGGTATATGGGGAGGGGGCAGTAAGAATAGATGTGGAGGGTATATGGGGAGGGGAAAGTAAGAAGAGATGTGGAGGGTATATGGGGAGAGATGGGGGAGGGTATATGGAGAGATGTGGAGGGTATATGGGGAGGGAGGCAGTAAGAAGAGATGTGGAGGGCATATGGGGAGAGATGTGGAGGGTATATGGGGATGGGGGCAGTAAGAAGAGATGTGGAGGGTATATGGGGAGAGGAACAGTAAGAAGAGATGTGGAGGGTATATGGGGAGGGGGCAGTAAGAAGAGATGTGGAGGGTATATGGGGAGAGAGGAACAGTAAGAAGAGATGTGGAGGGTATATGGGGAGAGATGGGGAGGGTATATGGGGAACATTAAGAAGAGATGTGGAGGGTATATGGGGAGAGGGGGCAGTAAGAAGAGATGTGGAGGGTATATGGGGAGAGATGTGGAGGGTATATGGGGAGGGGGGAAGAAGAGATGTGGAGGGTATATGGGGAGGGGGCAGTAAGAAGAGATGTGGAGGGTATATGGGGAGGGGGCAGTAAGAAGAGATGTGGAGGGTATATGGGGATGGGGGCAGTAAGAAGAGATGTGGAGGGTATATGGGGAGAGATGTAAGAAGAGATGGGAGGGTATATGGGGAGAGGGACAGTAAGAAGAGATGTGGAGGGTATATGGGGAGAGATGGGAGGGTATAGAAGAGATGTGGAGGGTATATGGGGAGAGATGTGGAGGGTATATGGGGAGAGATGTGGAGGGGATATGGGAGAGTGGAGATGGGAGGGGGACTATAAAGAGATGTGGAGGGTATATGGGAGAGATGTGGAGGGTATATGGGGAGGGGGTATGAAGAGATGGGAGGGTATATGGGGAGAGATGTGGAGGGTATATGGGGAGGGGGCAGTAAGAAGAGATGTGGAGGGTATATGGGGAGAGGAACAGTAAGAAGAGATGTGGAGGGTATATGGGGAGAGATGTGGGGGGTAGTATGGGCATGGGGGCAGAAGAAGATGTGGAGGGTATATGGGGAGAGGAACAGTAAGAAGAGATGTGGAGGGTATATGGGGAGGGGGCAGTAAGAAGAGATGTGGAGGGTATATGGGGAGAGATGTGGAGGATATATGGGGAGAGATGTGGAGGGTATATGGGGAGAGATGTGGAGGGTATATGGGGAGGGGGTAGTAAGAAGAGATGTGGAGGGTATATGGGGAGGGCAGATGTGGAGGGTATATGGGGAGGGGGCAGTAAGAAGAGATGTGGAGGGTATATGGGGAGGGGGCAGTAAGAAGAGATGTGGAGGGTATATGGGGAGAGGGACAGTAAGAAGAGATGTGGAGGGTATATGGGGAGGGGGACAGTAAGAAGAGATGTGGAGGGTATATGGGGAGAGGAACAGTAAGAAGAGATGTGGAGGGTATATGGGGAGGGGGCAGTAAGAAGAGATGTGGAGGGTATATGGGGAGGGGAGTAAGAATAGATGTGGAGGGTATATGGGGAGAGGGACAGTAAGAAGAGATGTGAAGGGTATATGGGGAGAGATGTGGAGGGTATATGGGGAGAGATGTGGAGGGTATATTGGGAAGGAGATGAAGAGATGTGGAGGGTATATGGGGAGAGATGTGGAGGGTATATGGGGAGAGGGGGAAGAGATGTGGAGGGTATATGGGAGAGTGGAGGGTATAAGAAGAGATGTGGAGGGTATATGGGGAGGGGCAGTAAGAAGAGATGTGGAGGGTATATGGGGAGAGGGAGTAAGAGATGATGGAGGGTATATGGGGAGAGGAAAAGGGTAAGAAGAGATGTGGAGGGTATATGGGGAGAGGGAGGGTATATGGGGAGAGATGTGGAGGGTATATGGGGAGAGATGTGGAGGGTATATGGGGAGATAGTAAGTGGGAGGGTATATGGGGAGAGATGTGGAGGGTATATGGGGATGGGGGCAGTAAGAAGAGATGTGGAGGGTATATGGGGAGAGATGTATAGAAGATATGGGGAGAGATGGGAGGGTATATGGGGAGAGATGTGGAGGGGATATGGGGAAGGGGGTAGTAGAAGAGATGTGGAGGGTATATGGGGAGAGATGTGGAGGGTATATGGGGATGGGGGCAGTAAGAAGAGATGTGGAGGGTATATGGGGAGGGGGGTAAGAAGAGATGTGGGGGTATATGGGGGGCAGAGAGAGATGTGGAGGGTATATGGGGAGGGGGGCAGTAAGAAGAGATGTGGAGGGTATATGGGGAGAGGAACAGTAAGAAGAGATGTGGAGGGTATATGGGGAGAGGACAGTAAGAAGAGATGTGGAGGGTATATGGGGAGAGATGTGGAGGGTATATGGGGAGAGATGTGGAGGGTATATGGGGAGGGGTGTGGAGGGTATATGGGGAGAGATGTGGAGGGGATATGGGTTGAGATGAGGAGGGGCTATGGGGAGAGATGTGGAAGGTATATGAGGAGAGATGTGGAGGTATATTGGGAGATATGTGGAGGGTATATGGGGAGAGATGTGGAGGGTATATGGGGGAGGGGGACAGTAATAAAGAGATGTGGAGGGCATATGGGGAGAGATGTGGAGGGTATATGGGGATGGGGGCAGTAAGAAGAGATGTGGAGGGTATATGGGGAGAGGAACAGTAAGAAGAGATGTGGAGGGTATATGGGGAGGGGGGCAGTAAGAATAGATGTGGAGGGTATATGGGGAGAGGGACAGTAAGAAGAGATGTGAAGGGTATATGGGGAGAGATGTGGAGGGTATATGGGGAGAGAAGTGGAGGGTATATGGGGAGAAATGTGGAGGGTATATTGGGAAGGGGGTAGTAAGAAGAGATGTGGAGGGTATATGGGGAGAGATGTGGAGGGTATATGGGGATGGGGGCAGTAAGAAGAGATGTGGAGGGTATATGGGGAGAGGAACAGTAAGAAGAGATGTGGAGGGTATATGGGGAGGGGGCAGTAAGAAGAGATGTGGAGGGGGCAGTAAGAAGAGAAGTGGAGGGTATATGGGGAGGGGGACAGTAATAAAGAGATGTGGAGAGTATATGGGGAGAGGGACACTAAGAAGAGATGTGGAGGGTATATGGGGAGAGATGTGGAGGGTATATTGGGAAGGGGGTAGTAAGAAGAGATGTGGAGGGTATATGGGGAGAGATGTGGAGGGTATATGCGGGAGGGGGCAGTAAGAATAGATGTGGAGGGTATATGGGGAGAGGAACAGTAAGAAGAGATGTGGAGGGTATATGGGGAGAGATTGGGAGGGTATATGGGGATGGGGGCAGTAAGAAGAGATGTGAAGGGTATATGGGGAGAGGAACATTAAGAAGAGATGTGGAGGGTATTTGGGGGAGGGGGGCAGTAAGAAGAGATGTGGAGGGTATATGGGGAGAGATGTGGAGGATATATGGGGAGAGATGTGGAGGGTATATGGGGAGAGATGTGGAGGGTATATGGGGAGAGGAACATTAAGAAGAGATGTGGAGGGTATTTGGGGGAGGGGGGCAGTAAGAAGAGATGTGGAGGGTATATGGGGAGAGATGTGGAGGATATATGGGGAGGGATGTGGAGGGTATATGGGGAGAGATGTGGAGGGTATATGGGGAAGGGGGTAGTAAGAAGAGATGTGGAGGGTATATGGGGAGAGATGTGGAGGGTATATGGGGAGGGGGTAGTAAGAAGAGATGTGGAGGGTATATGGGGAGAGATGTGGAGGGTATATGGGGATGGGGGCAGTAAGAAGAGATGTGGAGGGTATATGGGGAGAGGAACAGTAAGAAGAGATGTGGAGGGTATATGGGGGGGGGCAGTAAGAAGAGATGTGGAGTATATGGGGAGAGGGGCAGTAAGAAGAGATGTGGAGGGTATATGGGGAGGGGGACAGTAATAAAGAGATGTGGAGGGTATATGGGGAGAGATGTGGAGGGTATATTGGGAAGGGGGTAGTAAGAAGAGATGTGGAGGGTATATGGGGAGAGATGTGGAGGGTATATGGGGAGGGGGCAGTAAGAATAGATGTGGAGGGTATATGGGGAGAGGAACAGTAAGAAGAGATGTGGAGGGTATATGGGGAGAGATTGGAGGGTATATGGGGATGGGGGGCAGTAAGAAGAGATGTGAAGGGTATATGGGGAGAGAACATTAAGAAGAGATGTGGAGGGTATTTGGGGAGGGGGGCAGTAAGAAGAGATGTGGAGGGTATATGGGGAGAGATGTGGAGGATATATGGGGAGAGATGTGGAGGGTATATGGGGAGAGATGTGGAGGGTATATGGGGAGAGGAACATTAAGAAGAGATGTGGAGGGTATTTGGGGAGGGGGCAGTAAGAAGAGATGTGGAGGGTATATGGGGAGAGATGTGGAGGATATATGGGGAGAGATGTGGAGGGTATATGGGGAGAGATGTGGAGGGTATATGGGGAAGGGGGGTAGTAAGAAGAGATGTGGAGGGTATATGGGGAGAGATGTGGAGGGTATATGGGGAGGGGGCAGTAAGAAGAGATGTGGAGGGTATATGGGGAGGGGGCAGTAAGAATAGATGTGGAGGGTATATGGGGAGAGGAACAGTAAGAAGAGATGTGGAGGGTATATGGGGAGAGGGACAGTAAGAAGAGATGTGGAGGGTATATGGGGAGAGATATGGAGGGTATATGGGGAGAGATGTGGAGGGTATTTGGGGAGGGGTGTGGAAGGTATATGGGGAGAGATGTGGAGGGGATATGGGTTGAGATGAGGAGGGGCTATGGGGAGAGATGTGGAGGGTATATGGGGAGAGATGTTGGTGGGTATATGAGGATAGATGTGGAGGGTATATGGGAAGAGATGTGGAGGGTATATGGGGAAGGGGGTAGTAAGAAGAGATGTGGAGGGTATATGGGGAGAGATGTGGAGGGTATATGGGGATGGGGGGGCAGTAAGAAGAGATGTGGAGGGTATATGGGGAGAGGGACACTAAGAAGAGATGTGGAGGGTATATGGGGAGAGATGTGGAGGGTATATGGGGAGAGAGTGGATGGTATATGGGGAGAGATGTGGAGGGTATATGGGGAAGGAGATGTAGTAAGAAGAGATGTGGAGGGTATATATGGGTATGGGGAGAGATGTGGAGGGTATATGGGGATGGGGGCAGTAAGAAGAGATGTGGAGGGTATATGGGGAGAGGAACAGTAAGAAGAGATGAGGGTATATGGGGAGGGGGCAGTAAGAAGAGATGTGGAGGGTATATGGGGAGATGGGAGGATATATGGGGAGAGATGTGGAGGGTATATGGGGAAGGGGGTAGTAAGAAGAGATGTGGAGGGTATATGGGGAGAGATGTGGAGGGTATATGGGGAGAGATGTGGAGGGTATATGGGGAGAAGAATAGATGTGGAGGGTATATGGGGAGAGAGGAACAGTAAGAGAGATGTGGAGGGTATATGGGGAGAGGGACAGTAAGAAGAGATGTGGAGGGTATATGGGGAGAGATGTGGAGGGTATATGGGGAGAGATGGGAGGGTATATGGGGAGAGATGTGGAGGGTATATGGGGAGATGGGAGGGGCTATGGGGAGAGATGTGGAGGGTATATGGGGAGAGATGTGGAGGGTATATGAGGGAGAGATGTGGAGGGTATATGGGGAGAGATGTGGAGGGTATATGGGGAGAGATGTGGAGGGTATATGGGGAGGGGGACAGTAAGAAGAGATGTGGAGGGTATATGGGGAGAGGGACACTAAGAAGAGATGTGGAGGGTATATGGGGAGAGGGACACTAAGAAGAGATGTGGAAGGGTATATGGGGAGAGATGTGGAGGGTATATGGGGGAGATGTGGAGGGTATATGGGGAGAGATGTGGAGGGTATATGGGGAAGGGGGTAGTAAGAAGAGATGTGGAGGGTATATGGGGAGAGATGTGGAGGGTATATGGGGAAGGGGGTAAGAAGAGATGTGGAGGGTATATGGGGAGAGGATGTGGAGAGATGGGAGGGTATATGGGGAGGGGGCAGTAAGAAGAGATGTGGAGGGTATATGGGGACAGATGTGGAGGACATATGGGGAGAGATGTGGAGGGTATATGGGGAGAGATGTGGAGGGTATATGGGGAAGGGGGGTAGTAAGAAGAGATGTGGAGGGTATATGGGGAGAGATGTGGAGGGTATATGGGGAGGGGGGAGTAAGAAGAGATGTGGAGGGTATATGGGGAGAGGGCAGTAAGAAGAGATGTGGAGGGTATATGGGGAGGGGGCAGTAAGAAGAGATGTGGAGGGTATATGGGGAGAGGGGGCAGTAAGAAGAGATGTGGAGGGTATATGGTGGAGAGGGGCAGTGAAGAGGTATATGGGGAGAGATGTGGATATGGGGAGGGGGGTAGTAAGAAGAGATGTGGAGGGTATGGGGAGGGGGTAGTAAGAATAGATGTGGAGGGTATATGGGGGAGGGGGCAGTAAGAAGAGATGTGGAGGGTATATGGGGAGAGGAACAGTAAGAAGAGATGTGGAGGGTATATGGGGAGGGGGCAGTAAGAAGAGATGTGGAGGGTATATGGGGGGGGGGCAGTAAGAAGAGATGTGGAGGGTATATGGGGAGAAATGTGGAGGGTATATGGGGAGAGATGTGGAGGGTATATGGGGAGAGATGTGGAGAGTATATGGGGAGAGATGTGGAGGGGATATGGGGAGATGAGGAGGGGCTATGGGGAGAGATGTGGAGGGTATATGGGGAGAGATGTGGAGGGTATATGAGGAGAGATGTGGAGGATATATGGGGAGAGATGTGGAGGGTATATGGGGAGAGATGTGGAGGGTATATGGGGGTAGGGGGACAGTAATAAAGAGATGTGGAGGGTATATGGGGAGAGGACACTAAGAAGAGATGTGGAAGGGTATATGGGGAGAGATGTGGAGGGTATATGGGGAGAGATGTGAGGATATATGGGGAGAGATGTGGATGGTATATGGGGAGAGATGTGGAGGGTATATGGGGAAGGGGGTAGTAAGAAGAGATGTGGAGGGTATATGGGGAGAGATGTGGAGGGTATATGGGGAGGGGGCAGTAAGAAGAGATGTGGAGGGTATATGGGGAGAGATGTGGAGGATATGGGGAGAGATGTGGAGGGTATATGGGGAGAGATGTGGAGGGTATATGGGGAAGGGGGTAGTAAGAAGAGATGTGGAGGTATATGGGGAGAGATGTGGAGGGTATATGGGGAGGGGGCAGTAAGAAGAGATGTGGAGGGTATATGGGGAGGGGGAGTAAGAATAGATGGGAGGGTATATGGGGAGAGGGCAGTAAGAAGAGATGTGGAGGGTATATGGGGAGAGGGACAGTAAGAAGAGATGTGGAGGGTATATGGGGAGGGGGACAGTAAGAAGAGATGTGGAGGGTATATGGGGAGAGATGTGGAGGGTATATTGGGAAGGGGGTAGTAAGAAGAGATGTGGAGGGTATATGGGGAGGGATGTGGAGGGTATATGGGGATGGGGGCAGTAAGAGATGTGGAGATATGGGGAGGGGGCAGTAAGAAGAGATGTGGAGGGTATATGGGGAGAGATGTGGAGGGTATATGGGGAGAGATGTGGAGGGTATATGGGGAGAGATGTGGAGGGGATATGGGTTGAGATGAGGAGGGCTATGGGGAGAGATGTGGAGGGTATATGGGGAGAGATGTGGAGGGTATATGAGGAGAGATGTGGAGGGTATATGGGGAGAGATGTGGAGGGTATATGGGGAGAGATGTGGAGGGTATATGGGGAGGGGACAGTAATAAAGAGATGGAGGGTATATGGGGAAGGGGGTAGTAAGAAGAGATGTGGAGGGTAAGAGAGATGTGGAGGGTATATGGGGAGGGGGGCAGTAAGAAGAGATGTGGAGGGTATATGGGGAGGGGGGCAGTAAGAAGAGATGTGGAGGGTATATGGGGAGAGGGGGCAGTAAGAAGAGATGTGGAGGGTATATGGGGAGGGGGCAGTAAGAAGAGATGTGGAGGGTATATGGGGAGGGGGCATAAGAAGAGATGTGGAGGGTATATGGGGAGGGGGCAGTAAGAAGAGATGTGGAGGGTATATGGGGAGGGGGAGCAGTAAGAAGAGATGTGGAGGGTATATGGGGAGAGGGGAGTAAGAAGAGATGTGGAGGGTATATGGGGAGAGGAACATTAAGAAGAGATGTGGAGGGTATATGGGGGAGGGGGCAGTAAGAAGAGATGTGGAGGGTATATGGGGAGGGGGCAGTAAGAAGAGATGTGGAGGGTATATGGGGAGAAATGTGGAGGGTATATGGGGAGAGATGTGGAGGGTATATGGGGAGAGATGTGGAGGTATATGGGGAGAGATGTGGAGGGGATATGGGTTGAGATGAGGAGGGGCTATGGGGAGAGATGTGGAGGGTATATGGGGAGAGATGTGGAGGGTATATGAGGAGAGATGTGGAGGGTATATGGGGAGAGATGTGGAGGGTATATGGGGAGAGATGTGGAGGGTATATGGGGGAGGGGGGGACAATAAAGAGATGTGGAGGGTATATGGGGAGAGGGACACTAAGAAGAGATGTGAAGGGTATATGGGGAGAGATGTGGAGGGTATATGGGGAGAGATGTAGAGGATATATGGGGAGAGATGTGGATGGTATATGGGGAGAGATGTGGAGGGTATATGGGGAAGGGGGTAGTAAGAAGAGATGTGGAGGGTATATGGGGAGAGATGTGGAGGGTATATGGGGAGGGGCAGTAAGAAGAGATGTGGAGGGTATATGGGGAGAGATGTGGAGGATATATGGGGAGAGATGTGGAGGGTATATGGGGAGAGATGTGGAGGGTATATGGGGAAGGGGGTAGTAAGAAGAGATGTGGAGCGTATATGGGGAGAAATGTGGAGGGTATATGGGGAGGGGGCAGTAAGAAGAGATGTGGAGGGTATATGGGGGAGGGGGCAGTAAGAATAGATGTGGAGGGTATATGGGGAGAGGAACAGTAAGAAGAGATGTGGAGGGTATATGGGGAGGGGGTCAGTAAGAAGAGATGTGGAGGGTATATGGGGAGGGGGCAGTAAGAAGAGATGTGGAGGGTATATGGGGAGAGATGTGGAGGGTATATTGGGAAGGGGGTAGTAAGAAGAGATGTGGAGGGTATATGGGGAGGGATGTGGAGGGTATATGGGGATGGGGGCAGTAAGAAGAGATATGGAGGGGGCAGTAAGAAGAGATGTGGAGGGTATCTGGGGAGAGATGTGGAGGGTATATGGGGAGAGATGTGGAGGGTATATGGGGAGAGATGTGGAGGGGATATGGGTTGAGATGAGGAGGGGCTATGGGGAGAGATGTGGAGGGTATATGGGGAGAGATGTGGAGGGTATATGAGGAGAGATGTGGAGGGTATATGGGGAGAGATGTGGAGGGTATATGGGGAGATGTGGAGGGTATATGGGGAGAGGGGGCAGTAAGAAGAGATGTGGAGGGTATATGGGGAGAGGGACACTAAGAAGAGATGTGAAGGGTATATGGGGAGAGATGTGGAGGGTATATGGGGAGAGATGTGGAGGGTATATGGGGAAGGGGGGGGGCAGTAAGAAGAGATGTGGAGGGTATATGGGGAGAGATGTGGAGGGTATATGGGGAGGGGGCAGTAAGAAGAGATGTGGAGGGTATATGGGGAGGGAGGCAGTAAGAAGAGATGTGGAGGGTATATGGGGAGGGGGAGGAGTAAGAAGAGATGTGGAGGGTATATGGGGAGGGGCAGTAAGAAGAGATGTGGAGGGTATATGGGGAGGGGGCAGTGGAATAGATGTGGAGGGTATATGGGGGAGGGGGCAGTAAGAAGAGATGTGGAGGGTATATGGGGAGAGATGTGGAGGGTATATGGGGATGGGGGCAGAAGAAGAGATGTGGAGGGTATATGGGGAGAGGAACAGTAAGAAGAGATGTGGAGGGTATATGGGGAGGGGGCAGTAAGAAGAGATGTGGAGGGTATATGGGGAGAGATGTGGAGGATATATGGGGAGAGGGTAGTAAGAAGAGATGGGAGGGTATATGGGGAAGGGGGTAGATGTGGAGGGTATATGGGGAGGGGGCAGTAAGAAGAGATGTGGAGGGTATATGGGGAGGGGTAAGAGAGATGTGGAGGGTATATGGGGAGGGGGCAGTAAGAAGAGATGTGGAGGGTATATGGGGAGAGGAACAGTAAGAAGAGATGTGGAGGGTATATGGGGGAGGGGGCAGTAAGAAGAGATGTGGAGGGTATATGGGGAGAGATGTGGAGGATATATGGGGAGAGATGTGGAGGGTATATGGGGAGAGATGTGGAGGGTATATGGGGAAGGGGGTAGTAAGAAGAGATGTGGAGCGTATATGGGGAGAGATGTGGAGGGTATATGGGGATGGGGGCAGTAAGAAGAGATGTGGAGGGTATATGGGGAGAGGAACAGTAAGAAGAGATGTGGAGGGTATATGGGGAGGGGGCAGTAAGAAGAGATGTGGAGGGTATATGGGGAGGGGGCAGTAAGAAGAGATGTGGAGGGTATATGGGGAGAGGAACAGTAAGAAGAGATGTGGAGGGTATATGGGGGAGGGGGCAGTAAGAAGAGATGTGGAGGGTATATGGGGAGGGGGCAGTAAGAAGAGATGTGGAGGGTATATGGGGAGAGATGTGGAGGGTATATGGGGAGAGATGTGGAGGGTATATTGGGAAGGGGGTAGTAAGAAGAGATGTGGAGGGTATATTGGGAAGGGGTAGTAAGAAGAGATGTGGAGGGGGCAGTAAGAAGAGATGTGGAGGGGGCAGTAAGAAGAGATGTGGAGGGGGCAGTAAGAAGAGATGTGGAGGGTATATGGGGGAGATGGAGAGGGTATATGGGGAGAGATGTGGAGGGTATATGGGGATGGAGACAGTAAGAAGAGATGTGGAGGGGGCAGTAAGAGAGGGTATGTGGGAGGGTATATGGGGGAGATGGAGGGGTATAAGAGATGTGGAGGTATATGGGGATGGAGACAGTAAGAAGAGATGTGGAGGGTATATGGGGAGAGATGGGAGGGGGGGATGGGGGCAGTAAGAAGAGATGTGGAGGGTATATGGGGAGGGGGCAGTAAGAAGAGATGTGGAGGGTATATTGGGGAGGGGGGCAGTAAGAAGAGATGTGGAGGGTATATGGGGATGGGGGCAGTAAGAAGAGATGTGGAGGGTATATGGGGAGAGATGTGGAGGGTATATGGGGAGAGAGGGACAGTAAGAAGAGATGTGGAGGGTATATGGGGAGAGATGTGGAGGGTATATGGGGAGGGGGCAGTAAGAAGAGATGTGGAGGGTATATGGGGAGGGGGCAGTAAGAAGAGATGTGGAGGGTATATGGGGAGGGGGCAGTAAGAAGAGATGTGGAGGGTATATGGGGAGAGGGATTATTGGAAAAAGGATTAGAGAGGAAATGGAAGGAGAAACCAAGAGAGGAATCCACAGACAGAAAGACAGAGAGAGAAGATGAAACAAGAAGAACAGTATGTAGGAGCAGAAGAACAATGAAAAGAGACATGAATGAGGTTTAATTACCTAAAGTTAAAATAAGGAGACAAAGATTAAAGGAGTGTTAGAAAGGGAGGGAACAAGAGGAGGGGGGAGGGAGAGAGAGAGAGAGAGAGAGAGAGAGAGAGAGAGAGAGAGGGAGAGAGGGAGAGAGAGAGAGAGAGAGAGAGAGAGGAGAGAGAGAGAGAGTAAGAGAGAGAGAGAGAGAGAGAGAGAGACAGACAGAGAGAGAGAGAGACAGAGAGAGACAGAGCGATGAGGAGTTATGAGAAGGAGCTGAGAGAGGGATGAGAGGAGAGGGATGAGAAGAGAGGGATGAGAAGAGAGGGATGAGGAGAGAGAAGGATGAGAAGAGAGAGGGATGAGAGGAGATAGGGATGAGAAGAGATAAGGATGAGAAGATAGAGGGAGGAGAAGAGAGGGGTGAGAAGAGAGAGGGATGAGAGGAGAGAGGGATGAGAAGAGATAAGGATGAGAAGATAGAGGGAGGAGAAGAGATAAGGATGAGAAGATAGAGGGAGGAGAAGAGAGGGATGAGAAGATAGAGGGAGGAGAAGAGAGGGATGAGAAGAGAGAGGGATGAGTTTCATGGTGTGTTTGGAGAAGGATAGACGAGTGTGAGCCCAGCAAACCGGGAACATTCCCAGAACATGAGCTAAGATTCCCCACTGGGTTCTAGATAGGGTGTTATCTAAGGATTATAACATCACGAAAACATTCAAATAAAATTAAATGTTCTCCTGATATTCACTAAAATGTTGTGCACGACATCTGTAAAAACCACCACAGAACATTCCTCAAACGTTCTCGTTTAGGTTTCCAGGTAATGTAATAACACAGTGTACCAGTAATGTTTTCACTGAAAACCTCAAACCTCAAACGTTCTCGTTAGGTTTCCAGGTAATGTAATAACAAAGTGTATCAGTAATGTTTTCACTGAAAACCTCAAACCTCAAACGTTCTCGTTAGGTTTCCAGGTAATGTAATAACACAGAGTACCAGTAATGTTTTCACTGAAAACCTCAAACCTCAAACGTTCTCGTTAGGTTTCCAGGTAATGTAATAACACAGAGTACCAGTAATGTTTTCAGTTCTCGGAACATTCGTTAGGTTGCAGCAAAAGTTCACATAACACAAAAACTACGACCTTCTCCTCCCTGTGGGCATTCTCTCACTGTCCCTCTCCACCTCTCCTCTGTCTCTCTCTTTTATCTCCTCCCTGTGGGCATTCTCTCCCTGTCCCTCTCCACCTCTCCTCTGTCTCTCTCTTTTATCTCCTCCCTGCGGGCATTCTCTCCCTGTCCCTCTCCACCTCTCCTCTGTCTCTCTCTTTTATCTCCTCCCTCGCTCAACCTTTCAGCCCCTCCCTCGCTCTCTTTCCTGCCCTTCCTCCCTCGCTCTCCTTTCCAGCCATACCTCACTCTCCTTTCACCCCTCACTCGCTCTCCTTTTACCCCTCACTCGCTCTCCTTTCACCCCTCACTCACTCTCCTTTTACCCCTCACTCGCTCTCCTTTCACCCCTCACTCGCTCTCCTTTTATACCCCTCACTTGCTCTCCTTTCCTGCCCTTCCTCGCTCTCCTTTCCTGCCCTTCCTCGCTCTCCTTTCATGCCTTCCCTTGCTCTCCTTTTATCCCATCCCTCACTCTCCTTTCATGCCTTCCCTCGCTCTCCTTTCATGCCATCCCTCACTCAGTCTCTTCCTCCTTGCCTATCTTCTTTTTGATCTCTCTCACACTCTGCACATCCCCTTTCCTCTCCTCCCCGGTCCTCACCTCCCCTGTTCACTCCTCCCCTGTTCTCTCCTCCCCAGTTCTCTCCTCCCCAGTTCTCTCCTCCCCAGTTCTCTCCCCCTGTTCTCTCCTCCCCGGTTCTCTCCTCCCTGGTCCTCTCCTCCCCTGTCCTCTCCTCCCCCCTGTTCTCTCGTCCCCAGTTCTCTCCTCCCCTGTTCTCTCCTCCCCTGTTCTCTCCTCCCTGGTTCTCTCCTCCCTGGTCCTCTCCTCCCCTGTCCTCTCCTCCCCTGTTCTCTCCTCCACAGTTCTCTCCTCCCCTGTTCACTCCTCCCCTGTTCTCTCCTCCACAGTTCTCTCCTCCCCTGTTCTCTCCTCCCCTGTTCTCTCCTCCCCCGTTCCCTCCTCCCCAGTTCTCTCCTCCCGGTTCTCTCCTCCCTGGTCCTCTCCTCCCCTGTTCTCTCCTCCACAGTTCTCTCCTCCCCTGTTCTCTCCTCCACAGTTCTCTCATCCCCTGTTCTCTCCTCCCCTGTTCTCTCCTCCCCCCGTTCCCTCCTCCCCAGTTCTCTCCTCCCCTGTCCTCTCCTCCCCTGTTCTCTCCTCCCCCAGTTCTCTCCTCCCCTGTTCTCTCCTCCCCTGTCCTCTCCTCCCCTGTCCTCTCCTCCCCTGTTCTCTCCTCCCCTGTCCTCTCCTCCCCTGTCCTCTCCTCCCCTGTTCTCTCCTCCCCTGTTCTCTCCTCCCCCCGTTCCCTCCTCCCCAGTTCTCTCCTCCCCTGTTCTCTCCTCCCCAGTTCTCTCCTCCCCTGTAAGGACTACGTGTTTCATAATGCATCATTAATCAATAGCAGGAAGGCCTTACAGTCCCAATTACCTACTGAAACACACACACAGGCTGAAGACAAATTCACGAATGCCAAGCCGGGGTGCTGCAATGTGACTGTCGTCATGGAGACCGGGGGGAAATGACAGTGACATGGAGGTGTGTGTGTCTCTCTGTGTGTGTGTTGTTTAGTCAGGGATTCATGCTGAGACCTCTTTCCCAGATGAGCCCTGCATTAAAACACATCACTAAACCACAGAACACTATATATATCTATAAACACATTAAACCTATACATATCTATAAACACATCACTACACTATACATATCTATAAACACACTACACTATACATATCTATAAACACACTATATACATATCTATAAACACATCACTACACTATACATATCTATAAACACATCACTACACTATATATATCTATAAACACATCACTACACTATACATATCTATAAACACACTACACTATATAAACATATCTATAAAACACACTACACTATACATATCTATAAACACACACTACATATACATATAACACATCAATAAACACTATCACACTACACTATACATATCTATAAACACATATAAACATATCTATAAACACATCACTACACTATACATATCTATAAACACATCACTACACTATACATATCTATAAACACATCTATAAACACACACACTACTACACTATACATATCTATAAACACATCTCTACACTATACATATCTATAAACACACTACTACTATACATATCTATAAACACATCACTATTATCACTATACATATCTATAAACACACTACACTATACATATCTATAAACTACACATCACTACACTATACATATCTATAAACACATAAACACATCACTACACTATACATATCTATAAACACATCACACATACTACACTATACATATCTATAAACACATCACTACACTATACATATCTATAAACACATCTCTACACTATACATATCTATAAACACACTACACTATACTATCTATAAACACACTACACTATACATATCTATAAACACATCTCTACACTATACATATCTATAAACACATCACTACACTATACATATCTATAAACACATCTACACTATACATATCTATAAACACATCTCTACACTATAAATCTATAAACACATCTCTACACTATACATATCTATAAACACATATCTAAACACATCACACACTATACATATCTATAAACACATCTACACTATACATATCTATAAACATCATCTATAAACACATCACTACACTATACATAAACACACACTACTACATATCTATAAACACATCTATCTATAAACACATCACTACACTATACATATCTATAAACACTATAAACACATCACTACACTATACATATCTATAAACACATCTCTATCACTATACATATCTATAAACACATCTCTACACTATACATATCTATAAACACACACTAACTATACATATCTATAAACACATCTACTACATATCTATACATCACTACACTATACTATCTATAAACACATCACACACTATACATATCTATAAACACATCACTACACTATATATATCTATAAACACATCACTACACTATAAACACATCACTACACTCTATAAAACACATCACTACACTATATATATCTATAAACACATCACTATACATATCTATAAACACACTACTATAAACACTCACTATAAACTACACATATACATATCTATAAACACATCTACACTACTATAAACTACATATACATATCTATAAACACATCACTACACTATACATATCTATAAACACACTACACTACACTATATATCTATAAACACACTACACTATACATATCTATAAACACACTATACATATCTATAAACACACTACACTATCTATAAACACACTACACTATACATACATATCTATAAACACATCACTACACTATACATATCTATAAACACACTACTACACATACATATCTATAAACACATCACTACACTATACATATCTATAAACACATCACTACACTATATAAACACATTACACTATATATATCTATAAACACACTATATATATCTATAAACACATCACTACACTATACATATCTATAAACACATCATACTACACTATAAACACATCTACACTATATAAACACATCTACACTATACTATAAACACACTACACTATATATATCTATAAACACACTACACTATATCTATAAACACATATATACATATCTATAAACACACTACACTATACATATCTATAAACACATCACTATACATATCTATAAACACACTACACTACTACATATACACTACATATCTATAAACACACTATACACTATACATATCTATAAACACACACACTATACATATCTATAAACACATCACTACACTATACATATCTATAAACACATCACTACATACACATATACACTATACATATCTATAAACACATCACTACACTATATATCTATAAACACATCACTACACTATACATATCTATAAACACACTCACTACACTATACATATCTATAAACACACTACACTATACATATCTATAAACACATCACTACACTATACATATCTATAAACACATCACTACACTATACATATCTATAAACACATCATACTATAACACATACATCTATAAACACATCTCTACACTATACATATCTATAAACACATCTATAAACTATAAACACATCACTACACTATACATATCTATAAACACACATATCTACACTATATAAACATATCTATAAACACATCTCTACACTATACATATCTATAAAACACACTACACTATACATATCTATAAACACATCTACACTATATCTATATCTATAAACACACTACACTATACATATCTATAAACACACTACACTATACATATCTATAAACACATCATATCTACACTATACATATAAACACATCTATAAACACTATAAACACATCACACTATACATATCTATAAACACATCTCTACACTATACATATCTATAAACACATCTATAAACACACACACTATACATATCTATAAACACATCACTACACTATACATATCTATAAACACATCACTACACATACATATCACTAAACACATCTATAAACACACTATACATATCTATAAACACATCACTATATATATCTATAAACACATCATATACATATCTATAAACACACACTACACTACACTATACATATCTATAAACACATCTACACTATATATATCTATAAACACATCTACACTACACATCACTATATATCTATAAACATATCACTACACTATACATATCTATAAACACATCTACACTATACATATCTATAAACACATCACTACACTATATATCTATAAACACACTACACTATACATATCTATAAACACATCACTACACTATACATATACTATAAACACACTCACTACATATCTATAAACACATCTACACTATATATATCTAAAACACATCACTACACTATACATATCTATAAAACACACACATTGTACATATCTATAAAACACACTATACTGTATAAACACACTATATACATATCTATAAACACACTACACTATACATATCTATAAACACACTATATAAACATATCTATAAACACACTATACATATCTATAAACACACTATATATATATCTATAAACACATTAATTACACTACATATCTATATCTATAAACACACTACACTATACATATCTATAAACACACACTACACTATACATATCTATAAACACACTACACTATACATATCTATAAACACACTACACTATACATATCTATAAACACACTACACTATACATATCTATAAACACACTATCTATAAACACACTAAACACTATACATATCTATAAACACACTACACTATACATATCTATAAACACATCTCACAACTACAATGAAACATAAACACACTACACTATATATATCTATAAACACATCTCTACACTATATATATCTATAAACACACTACACTATATATATCTATAAACACATCTCTACACTATATATATCTATAAACACATCTCTACACTATATATATCTATAAACACACTACACTATACATATCTATAAACACATCAATTACACAATATATATCTATAAACACATCACTACACTATACATATCTATAAACACATCTCTACACTATATATATCTATAAACACATCTCTACACTATATATATCTATAAACACATCTCTACACAATATATATCTATAAGCATATCAATTACACAACACCAAAAGCAGAACCCAATCATGTAAAACCACACATTGTTCAGTAAAAGGCCCTGTAACATCTGACTGATGCCCTAGAGCAGGTGTTCCAGGGTACAACGCCGTCAGGGGGGAACGACAAATAAACATGGGAACTACATTGATTTGGGGTCCACTCATATTGGGAGTAGTGCCTTTCCTCAGCCACAGTGGGTTATATGTACAAAATAACTATCTCACAACTCAATGAAACATTACACTCTTGCGCGGACATTTAGAAACAAAACATGTCAATTTGAAAAATAAGTCAGGGGAGTTTTTTGAGCGAGAATAAAGTCGACTTTTGAGTAGTAAGACATGTATAAAAGCAACGGATACCATTATTAAGAAGGGGTTTGGAAGCGTCTTATATGGTGAGCTACCGAGTGGCTAGAATTATATGCGTTACAGCTGGATGAGTCAACAGCCGTGGCGGGCCTGGCACAGCTCCTGGTAAATGTCTGTTACAGCTGGATGAGTCAACAGACGTGGAGGGCCTGGCACAGCTCCTGGTATATGTCTGTTACAGCTGGATGAGTCAACAGACGTGGCGGGCCTGGCACAGCTCCTGGTATATGTCTGTTACAGCTGGATGAGTCAACAGACGTGGAGGGCCTGGCACAGCTCCTGGTATATGTCTGTTACAGCTGGATGAGTCAACAGACGTGGCGGGCCTGGCCCAGCTCCTGGTATATGTCTGTTACAGCTGGATGAGTCAACAGACGTGGCGGGCCTGGCACAGCTCCTGGTATATGTCTGTTACAGCTGGATGAGTCAACAGGCCTGGCACAGCTCCTGGTATATGTCTGTTACAGCTGGATGAGTCAACAGGCCTGGCACAGCTCCTGGTATATGTCTGTTACAGCTGGATGAGTCAACAGACGTGGCGGGCCTGGCACAGCTCCTGGTATATGTCTGTTACAGCTGGATGAGTCAACAGGCGTGGCGGGCCTGGCACAGCTCCTGATATATGTCCGGTACGTTCACCGGGGTCAATTAAGGAAGACATCCTCTTCGGCAAACCACTGGAAACTAGGACAACAGGAGAGGATATTTTTAAGTTCCGGAGAGCTTTGTGACATCAAATGGGCTGACTTTGATGGTAAGGATGTGTTGGTATCTGTACTGATGGCGAAAAAGCCAAAACAGGGAGACATTGTAGAGTGGTAACGGGTGTACAAGCAGTTGCTCCCGATGCCACTTGGGGACACTGCAGCATCCACCGAGAGGCTCTTGCTGCCAAGGGAATGTCTGACCGCTTGAAAGACGTTTTGGACACTACAGTGAAAATGGTTAACTTTGTTAAAGCAAGGCCCCTGAACTCTCATGTATTTTCAACACTATGCAATGATATGGGCAGAGACCATGTAACGCTTTTACAACATACAGAGTTGCGCTGGTTACCAAGGGGCAAAGTATTGACACGTTTTTTTTAAATTGAGAGACGAGCTTGAAGATTTATTTACTGACCATCATTTCCACTTGTTTGACCGCTTGCATGATGAGGAGTTTGTCACACGACTGGCCTTTCTGGGGGATTTTTTATGCCTGAATGATCTGAATGTAGGATTACAGGGACTCTCCGCAACTACAGTTGAAGAAGGAAGTTTACATACACTTAGGTTGAACTCGTTTTTCAACCACTCCACACATTTCTTGTTAATTAACAAACTATAGTTTTGGCAAGTCGGTTAGGACATCTACTTTGTGCATTTACACAAGTCATTTTTGCAACAATTGTTTACAGACAGATTATTTCACTTATAATTCACTGTATCACAATTCCAGTGGGTCAGAAGTTTACATACATTAAGTTGACTGTGCCTTTAAACAGAACTGTCAATTGGAGTTAAACCTGTGGATGTATTTCAAGGCCGACCTTCAAACTCAGTGCCTATTTTCTTGACATCATGGTAAAATCAGCCAAAACCTCAGAAAAAAACTGTAGACCTCCACAAGTCTGGTTCATCCTTGGGAGCAATTTCCAAACACCTGAAGGTACCACGTTCATCTGTACAAACAATAGTACGCAAGTATAAACACCATGGGACCATGCGGCCATCATACCGCTCAGGAAGGAGACGCGTTCTGCCTCCTAGAGGTGAACGTACTTTGGTGCGAAAAGTGCAAATCAATCCCAGAACAACAGCAAAGCACGGTGTGAAGATGCTGGAGGAAACAGGTACAAAAGTATCTATATCCACAGTAAAAATCTATATCCACAGTAAAAGGCCTCTCAGCAAGGAAGAAGCCACTGCTCCAAAGCCGCATACAAAGCCAGACTACGGTTTGCAACTGCACATGGGGACAAAGATCATGCTTTTTGGAGAAATGTCCTCTGGTCTGATGAAACAAAAATAGAACTGTTTGACCTTAATGACCATCGTTATGTTTGGAGGAAAAAGGGGGAGGCTTACAAGCAGAAGAACACCATCCCAACCATGAAGCACTGGTGCACTTCACAAATAGATGGCATCATGAGGATGGACAATTATGTGGATATATTGAACCAACATCTCAAGACATCAGTCAGGAAGTTAAAGCTGATGGTCGCAGATGGGTCTTCCAAATGGACAATGACCCCAAGCATACTTCTAAAGTTGTGTCAAAATGGTTTGTGTCAAAAAGGACAACAAAGTCAAGGTATTGGAGTGGCCATCACAAAGCCCTGAACTCAATCCTATAGACAATGTGTGGCCTACAAACCTGACTCAGTTACACCAGCTCTATCAGGAGGAATGGGCCAAAATTCACCCAACTTATTGTGGGAATCTTTTGAAAGGCTACACGAAACGTTTGACCCAAGTTAAACAATTTAAAGGCAATTCCACCAAATACTAATTGAGTGTACGTAAACTTCTGACCCACTGTGAATGTGATGAAATAAATAAAAGCTGAAATAAATAATTCTCTCTACTATTATTCTGACATTTCACATTCTTAAAATAAAGTGGTGATCCTAACTGACCTAAAACAGGGAATTTGTACTAGGATTAAATGTCAGGAATTGTGAAACACTAGAATTTAAATGTATTTGGCTGAGGTGTATGTAAACTTACGACTTCAACTGTATATTCAATGTGCTGGACAAAATGGAGGCTATGGTTATGAAGTTGGAGCTCTTCTCTGTCTGCATTAAAACGGACAACACACAGGTCTTTACATCATTCTATCATTTTTCTGTGTGCAAATGAAGTCGAGCTTACGGACAATGTCAAACGTGATATAGCGAAGCACCTGAGTGAGTTGGGGGGTGCAATTACGCATGTACTTTCCCGAAATGGATGACAAACAACTTGATTCGTTATCCCTTTCATGCCCTGCCTCCAGTCCACTTACTGATATCTGAACAAGAGAGACTCATCGAAATTGCAACAAGCGGTTCTGTGAAAATTGTATTTAATCAGAAGCCACTGCCAGATTTCTGGATTGGGCTGCACTCAAAGTATCCTGTCTTGGCAAATTGTGCTGTTAAGACACTGATGTCCTTTGCAGCCATGTACCTATGTGAGAGTGGATTCTCGGCCCTCACTAGCATGAATACAGGCACAGACTGTGTGTGTGGAGAAAGACTGAGACTCTCTCCAATACAACCCAACATTGCAGGGTTATGTGCATCCATACAAGAACACCCTTCTCATTAACCTGTGGTGAGTTATTCACAATTTTCAATGAACAAACAAAAATGATTATATTGTATATTATTATTTGTGCCCTGGTCCTATAAGAGCTTTGTCACTTCTCACGAGTCGGGTTGTGACACAAACTGCCACTCATTCTGTTGCATCCTAAAATGCTGGGTTCTTTTACTGAAAACTCCGAAGCAAAATGCTGGGTTCTTTTACTGAAGACTCCGAAGCAAAATGCTGGGTTCTTTTACTGAAGACTCCGAAGCAAAATGTTGGGATCTTTTACTGAAGACTCCGAAGCAAAATGCTGGGTTCTTTTACTGAAGACTCCGAAGCAAAATGCTGGGTTCTTTTACTGAAGACTCCGAAGCAAAATGCTGGGTTCTTTTACTGAAGACTCCGAAGCAAAATGCTGGGTTATTTTACTGAAGACTCCGAAGCAAAATGCTGGGTTCTTTTACTGAAGACTCCGCAAAATGCTGGGTTCTTTTACTGAAGACTCCGAAGCAAAATGCTGGGTTCTTTTACTGAAGACTCGAAAAATGCTGGGTTCTTTTACTGAAGACTCCGAAGCAAAATGCTGGGATCTTTTACTGAAGACTCCGAAGCAAAATGCTGGGTTCTTTTACTGAAGACTCCGAAGCAAAATGCTGGGTTCTTTTACTGAAGACTCCGAAGCAAAATGCTGGGTTCTTTTACTGAAGACTCCGAAGCAAAATGCTGGGTTCTTTTACTGAAGACTCCGAAGCAAAATGCTGGGATCTTTTACTGAAGACTCCGAAGCAAAATGCTGGGTTCTTTTACTGAAGACTCCGAAGCAAAATGCTGGGTTCTTTTACTGAAGACTCCGAAGCAAAATGCTGGGTTCTTTTAACTGAAGACTCCGAAGCAAAATGCTGGGTTCTTTTACTGAAGACTCCGAAGCAAAATGCTGGGTTCTTTTACTGAAGACTCCGAAGCAAAATGCTGGGTTCTTTTACTGAAGACTCCGAAGCAAAATGCTGGGTTCTTTTAACTGAAGACTCCGAAGCAAAATGCTGGGTTCTTTAACTGAAGACTCCGAAGCTAAATGCTGGGTTCTTTTACTGAAGACTCCGGAGCAAAATGCTGGGTTCTTTTACTGAAGACTCTTTTACACGTGTATTTAATGTTCTTCTTAACACATTACAGTTGACTGCTCTCTACAGTCTTCAGCCCAACCCCCTCTACTCTCTACAGTCTTCAGCCCAACCCCCTCTACTCTCTTCAGTCTTCAGCCCAACCCCCTCTACTCTCTTCAGTCTTCAGCCCAACCCCCTCTACTCTCTTCAGTCTTCAGCCCAACTCCACAATACATCAGTGAACTTTACAGCCCTTGAATCTCGTAATCCAATCACTTCAATGTAAGAACGGAAACCCCATTATCATTTGTTAATTCAAGAAACTCAAGCACTGCATACAAATCCCCATTGGCTATTTACAACCACTTTACATCTAAACTCATTAACACATAACACATTTCTCAGTCACACCACACTCCTCCCTGGGAAATTGTCACTTCCTCTGAAAACATCCTTGAGTTTTTCACTCATCATCTCATATACAACCTGTTTACAAATCCAATCGGTCCAGAGGCCTTCTGACCATTCTGGCCTCTCATGATGCTCTGGGCCCTGAGGCTCACGGCCTGACACAACCTGTGTCTCTGGGCCCTGAGGCTCACGGCCTGGCACAACCTGTGTCTCTGGCCCCTCCTGACGCTCTGGGCCCTGAGGCTCACGGCCTGGCACAACCTGTGTTTCTGGCCCCTCCTGATGCTCTGGGCCCTGAGGCTCACGGCCTGACACAACCTGTGTCTCTGGCCTCTCCTGACGCTCTGGTCCCTGAGGCTCACGGCCTGACACAACCTGTGTATCTGGCCTCTCCTGACGCTCTGGGCCCTGAGGCTCACGGCCTGACACAACCTGTGTCTCTGGCCTCTCCTGATGCTCTGGGCCCTGAGGCTCAAGGCCTGGCACAACCTGTGTCTCTGGCCTCTCCTGATGCTCTGGTCCCTGAGGCTCACGGCCTGGCACAACCTGTGTCTCTGGCCTCTCCTGACGCTCTGGTCCCTGAGGCTCACGGCCTGGCACAACCTGTGTCTCTGGCCTCTCCTGACGCTCTGGTCCCTGAGGCTCACGGCCTGACACAACCTGTGTCTCTGGCCTCTCCTGACGCTCTGGGCCCTGAGGCTCACGGCCTGGCACAACCTGTGTCTCTGGCCTCTCCTGACGCTCTGGGCCCTGAGGCTCACGGCCTGACACAACCTGTGTCTCTGGCCTCTCCTGACGCTCTGGGCCCTGAGGCTCACGGCCTGGCACAACCTGTGTCTCTGGCCTCTCCTGACGCTCTGGGCCCTGAGGCTCACGGCCTGACACAACCTGTGTCTCTGGCCTGTGTCCTGGCCTCTCCTGACGCTCTGGGCCCTGAGGCTCACGGCCTGGCACAACCTGTGTCTCTGGCCTCTCCTGACCTCTGGTCCCGCTGAGGCTCACGGCCTGTCACACAACCTGTGTCTCTGGCCTCTCCTGACGCTCTGGGCCCTGAGGCTCACGGCCTGGCACAACCTGTGTCTCTGGCCTCTCCTGACGCTCTGGGCCCTGAGGCTCACGGCCTGGCACAACCTGTGTCTCTGGCCTCTCCTGACGCTCTGGTCCCTGAGGCTCACGGCCTGGCACAACCTGTGTCTCTGGCCTCTCCTGATGCTCTGGGCCCTGAGGCTCACGGCCTGGCACAACCTGTGTCTCTGGCGTCTCCTCACGCTCTGGGCCCTGAGGCTCACGGCCTGGCACAACCTGTGTCACAACCTGTGTCTCTGGCCTCTCCTGACGCTCTGGGCCCTGAGGCTCACGGCCTGACACAACCTGTGTCTCTGGTGTCTCTGGCCTCTCCTGACGCTCTGGGCCCTGAGGCTCACGGCCTGGCACAACCCTGTGTCTCTGGCCTCCTCCTGACGCTCTGGGCCCTGAGGCTCACGGCCTGACACAACCTGTGTCTCTGGCCTCTCCTGACGCTCTGGGCCCTGAGGCTCACGGCCTGGCACAACCTGTGTCTCTGGCCTCTCCTGACGCTCTGGGCCCTGAGGCTCACGGCCTGACACAACCTGTGTCACAACCTGTGTCTCTGGCCTCTCCTGACGCTCTGGGCACTGAGGCTCACGGCCTGGCACAACCTGTGTCTCTGGCCTCTCCTGACCCTCTGGGCCCTGAGGCTCACGGCCTGACACAACCTGTGTCTCTGGCCTCTCCTGACGCTCTGGGCCCTGAGGCTCACGGCCTGGCACAACCTGTGTCTCTGGCCTCTCCTGACGCTCTGGGCCCTGAGGCTCACGGCCTGGCACAACCTGTGTCTCTGGCCTCTCCTGACGCTCTGGGCCCTGAGGCTCACGGCCTGACACAACCTGTGTCTCTGGCCTCTCCTGACGCTCTGGGCCCTGAGGCTCACGGCCTGACACTACCTGTGTCTCTGGCCTCTCCTGACGCTCTGGGCCCTGAGGCTCACGGCCTGGCACAACCTGTGTCTCTGGCCTCTCCTCACGCTCTGGGCCCTGAGGCTCACGGCCTGGCACAACCTGTGTCACAACCTGTGTCTCTGGCCTCTCCTGACGCTCTGGGCCCTGAGGCTCACGGCCTGACACAACCTGCGTCACAACCTGTGTCTCTGGCCTCTCCTGATGCTCTGGGCCCTGAGGCTCACGGCCTGGCACAACCTGTGTCTCTGGCCTCTCCTGACGCTCTGGGCCCTGAAGCTCATGGCCTGACACAACCTGTGTCTCTGGCCTCTCCTGACGCTCTGGGCCCTGAGGCTAACGGCCTGGCACAACCTGTGTCTCTGGCCTCTCCTGACGCTCTGGGCCCTGAGGCTCACGGCCTGACACAACCTGTGTCACAACCTGTGTCTCTGGCCTCTCCTGACGCTCTGGGCCCTGAGGCTCACGGCCTGGCACAACCTGTGTCTCTGGCCTCTCCTGACCCTCTGGGCCCTGAGGCTCACGGCCTGACACAACCTGTGTCTCTGGCCTCTCCTGATGCTCTGGGCCTTGAGGCTCACGGCCTGGCACAACCTGTGTCTCTGGCCTCTCCTGACGCTCTGGGCTTGAGGCTCACGGCCTGACACAACCTGTGTCTCTGGCCTCTCCTGACGCTCTGGGCCCTGAGGCTCACGGCCTGGCACAACCTGTGTCTCTGGCCTCTCCTGACGCTCTGGGCCCTGAGGCTCACGGCCTGGCACAACCTGTGTCACAACCTGTGTCTCTGGCCTCTCCTGACGCTCTGGGCCCTGAGGCTCACGGCCTGACACAACCTGTGTCTCAACCTGTGTCTCTGGCCTCTCCTGATGCTCTGGGCCCTGAGGCTCACGGCCTGGCACAACCTGTGTCTCTGGCCTCTCCTGACGCTCTGGGCCCTGAGGCTCACGGCCTGGCACAACCTGTGTCTCTGGCCTGTCCTGACGCTCTGGGCCCTGAGGCTCACGGCCTGGCACAACCTGTGTCTCTGGCCTCTCCTGAAGCTCTGGGCCCTGAGGCTCACGGCCTGACACAACCTGTGTCTCTGGCCTCTCCTGACGCTCTGGGCCCTGAGGCTCATGGCCTGGCACAACCTGTGTCACAACCTGTGCCTGTCACAGTCGTAGCTCCCAAGTCCCAATCAGAAATGTTCCACTTTGACACATTCGGGTCTCTTTCATTGTGTTGCATCATCATTTGATCCACATGCTTCCTACACAATTTTCCCTCAGTCTGCACTAAGTAGGTTACAGGACCAAGTACCCTTTTCACAACCCCCGGGTACCCGTTTCTCTCTCTCCTCTCCGGTAAACTCGGACAAGCACTGTTTGTTCCAATTGAAAACAAAACGAAGCCGCTTGCCCTGTTTCTTGGACTGCGTGTCAGCTGATAACCTGGGTTTCACCACTGATAACCTGGGTTTCACCACTGATAACCTGGGTTTCACCAGTGATAACCTGGGTTTCACCAGTGATAAACTGGGTTTCACCAGTGATAACCTGGGTTTCACCACTGATAACCTGGGTTTCACCACTGATAAACTGGGTTTCACCACTGATAACCTGGGTTTCACCACTGATAACCTGGGTTTCACCACTGATAACCTTGTTCTAACCTGTCGTTTTAGAGGAACAACTCTGCTGGAGTTTTTCCAGTTGTGTCATGCTGCGTTTTCTTGTAGGCAAACAGAAAGTTGCCCCCCTATATGCTGTCCTGACCATCCTGATGACTTGTCCTTCTCTAGAGCCTGTTTTAGATTCTGTACAAGTCGCTCTGCCATTTCAAGCTGCATGATACAAAGCTGATGTGTTTCACTCCCATTCAACTGGAACAATGTCTCCATCTCTTTTGACACCAGCCGTGGCCCATTGTCTGAAACACACTCCTCAACTAACCTGTAGGATGAGAACATTCCCCGGAGTGTCTCTACCCTGTAGGCTGAGAACATTCTCCGGAGTGTCTCTACCCTGTAGGCTGAGAACATTCCCCGGAGTGTCTCTACCCTGTAGGCTGAGAACATTCCCCGGAGTGTCTCTACCCTGTAGGCTGAGAACATTCCCCGGAGTGTCTCTACCCTGTAGGCTGAGAACATTCCCCGGAGTGTCTCTACCCTGTAGGCTGAGAACATTCCCCGGAGTGTCTCTACCCTGTAGGCTGAGAACATTCCCCGGAGTGTCTCTACCGTGGCTGTAGCTGAAGTGTTCCTCATACACTTTACCTCTGGCCAGTGTGAGTACGCATCTGTAACTACGAACAACTGGTGCTTTCCTTTTTGAGCTAAATCTACATGGATGCGCTGCCAGGGCCTCTCAGGCCATTTCCAAGGATGCACTGGTGCAAGGTTTGGCATATGTCTATTAGACTGACACACCGGGCCACCGAAAGTGGCTCCTTGCAAGAGTTTTCATTTTGACCATGCCCTAGTGGGTTTTCATTTTGACCATGCCCTAGTGGTTTTTCATTTTGACCATGCCCTAGTGGGTTTTCATTTTGACCATGCCCTAGTGGGTTTGCATTTTGACCATGCCCTAGTGGGTTTGCATTTTGACCATGCCCTAGTGGGTTTGCATTTTGACCATGCCCTAGTGGGTTTGCATTTTGACCATGCCCTAGTGGGTTTTTCATTTTGACCATGCCCTAGTGGGTTTGCATTTTGACCATGCCCTAGTGGGTTTGCATTTTGACCATGCCCTAGTGGGTTTGCATTTTGACCATGCCCTAGTGGGTTTGCATTTTGACCATGCCCTAGTGGGTTTGCATTTTGACCATGCCCTAGTGGGTTTTCATTTTGACCACTTTGTATTCAGAGACTGTCAACGAACACAGCACAGAGCTGCTGTTTCTATGAGAGAGTTCCTGTTCTTACTCAGCACTGTCAACATTTTGTATTCAACACTTAATAGTCTCTCTTTTTATATCAAGGAATATTTCCCTTCCTCTGTTCAAAGGAGTAACAACATGAATTTGTGCACAAGGCAGAAATAATGCGGTGAGACACGAGTTTCGCCATCAGCTGGAAGACGGTGTCCCTTTATGGTCAGTGGAGGAAAGGGAGAGCAGAGGGATGTTGAGAGACGGACCCTCAGTCTGCTGCTCTCTCCCTCTGCTGGAAGACGGTGTCCCTTTATGGTCAGTGGAGGAAAGGGAGAGCAGAGGGATGTTGAGAGACGGACCCTCAATCTGCTGCTCTCTCCCCCTGCTGAGACGGACCCTCAATCTGCTGCTCTCTCCATCTGCTGAGACTGACCATCAATCTGCTGCTCTCTCCCCCTGCTGAGACTGACCATCAATCTGCTGCTCTCTCCCCCTGCTGAGACTGACCATCAATCTGCTGCTCTCTCCATCTGCTGAGACTGACCATCAATCTGCTGCTCTCTCCCCCTGCTGAGACGGACCCTCAATCTGCTGCTCTCTCCATCTGCTGAGACTGACCATCAATCTGCTGCTCTCTCCCCCTGCTGAGACTGACCATCAATCTGCTGCTCTCTCCCCCTGCTGAGACGGAGCCTCAGTCTGCTGCTCTCTCCCTCTGCTGAGACTGACCCTCAATCTGCTGCTCTCTCTCCCTCTGCTGAGACTGACCCTCAATCTGCTGCTCTCTCTCCCTCTGCTGAGACGGAGCCTCAGTCTGCTGCTCTCTCCCTCTGCTGAGACTGACCCTCAATCTGCTGCTCTCTCTCCCTCTGCTGAGACTGACCCTCAATCTGCTGCTCTCTCTCCCTCTGCTGAGACTGACCCTCAATCTGCTGCACTCTCTCCCTCTGCTGAGACTGACCATCAGATGCAGGCACCATCAGCACAGTAAAATAAAAGCCAATTATTTAAATGTCTGCTCACTCAGCTGTTCCTCACAACTAATAAAACAACAACTGATCTGAGTACCGGTGTGATTAGATGTTTTTTATTTAAATGTATGCTCACTCAGCTATTCCTCACAACTAATGAAACAACAACTGATCTGAGTACTGGTGTGATTAGATGTTTTTTATTTAAATGTATGCTCACTCAGCTATTCCTCACAACTAATAAAACAACAACTGATCTGAGTACCGGTGTGATTAGATGTTTTTTATTTAAATGTATGCTCACTCAGCTATTCCTCACAACTAATGAAACAACAACTGATCTGAGTACTGGTGTGATTAGATGTTTTTTATTTAAATGTATGCTCACTCAGCTATTCCTCACAACTAATGAAACAACAACTGATCTGAGTACCGGTGTGATTAAATGTTTTTTGTAAAATGTTCTGAACAACAATGTATTAGCAGGGCAATTCAAGCAAAGCCAATATGCAGTGTTAATGTATTCGGCCTATAGCTTACTGCACAAACCTAATTACTGCAGTACTGCTTTGAATAGGTTAATGTTGCATAGGATGATTATGTTATTAAGTCATGTTAAAAAAAATGATCATGATCACTTTGCATTTTGTCTCAAAGTGATCATGACTCAGAAAGGGTTGGTGACCACTGATATAGAAGATATCATCACAGTCAATTACCAGAATGAATGTTGACTCTTGAGATTGTGTGTGTGTGTGTGTGTGTGTGTGTGTGTGTGTGTGTGTGTGTGTGTGTGTGTGTGTGTGTGTGTGTGTGTGTGTGTGTGTGTGTGTGTGTGTGTGTGTGTGTGTGTGTGTGTGTGTGCGCGTGTGTGTGTGTCCTATAAGGGTTCTCAGGGCTTTGGGAGATAGGACCCGAGTGTGCCGTCCAACAGAATGCCTGACTAATTGGCCTCAGGTGTAATATTTACTGTTCACCTTTTATTGTTATTTCACTTCTGTTTATCCATTTCCCTTGCTTTGGCAAAACATATGTCTCCCATGTGCCAATAGCCCTTGAATTTAATTGAATTGAGAGAGAGAAAGAGTGCAAGAGAGAGAGAGGAGAGAGAGGGAGAGAGACTTCTCTATCAAATCTAAACATTTCAAACAGAAAACAGAAGAAAATGAAGAATGGCAAATGGTTTGATGAAGAATGCAAAAACCTAAGAAAGAAATTGAGAAACCTGTCCAACCAAAAACATAGAGACCCAGAAAACCTGAGTCTACGCCTTCACTATGGTGAATCACTAAAACAATACAGAAATACACTACGGAAAAAGAAGGAACAGCACGTCAGAAATCAGATCAATGTAACTGAAGAATCCATAGACTCTAACTACCAGGGAACACAACAGCAACATTGGAAAAATCCTCTGCATCATTAAGAGCAGACTGGTACATTTCCTCAGTGAAAACAATGTACTGAGCAAATGTCAAACTGGCTTTTTACCTAATTATCAAAAGACAGACCACGTATTCACCCTGCACACCCGAAATGACAAACAAACCAAAACAAAGTCTTCTAATGCTTTGTTCATTTAAAAAAAAGCTTTTCACTCAATTTGGCATGAGGGTCTGCTATATTAAATTGATGGAAAGTGGTGTTGGGCGAAAAACATTATAAAATCCATGTACACAAACAACAAGGGTGGGGTTTAAATTGGCAACAAATACACACATTTCTTCACACAGGGTTGTGGGGTGAGACAGGGATGCAGCTTAAGCCCCACCCTCTTCAACATATATATTAACAAATTGGCACGGACACTAGAAGAGTCTGCAGCACCCGGCCTCACCATACTAGAATCTGAAGTCAAATATCTACTGTTTGCTAATGATCTGGTACTTCTGTCCCCAACCAATCAGGGCCTAAGCAAGCTGGTCC
>NC_088410.1:10891684-10899184 GCF_034236695.1 Oncorhynchus nerka
GTTTTACGGCGAAAACATAGCACATATTTATATTAGATCACCACCGAAACAAAAGACAAGCGGTGGCCATTTTGTCCCAGAAAATATAAAATTTAAAAGAAGGATTAAAAAATAAATAATTCACCTTTTGAAAATCTTCATCAGATGACAGTAATAGGACATGTTACACATCATCAGATGACAGTAATAGGACATGTTACACATCATCAGATGACAGTAATAGGACATGTTATACATCATCAGATGACAGTAATAGGACATGTTACACATCATCAGATGACAGTAATAGGACATGTTACACATCATCAGATGACAGTAATAGGACATGTTACACATCATCAGATGACAGTAATAGGACATGTTATACATCATCAGATGACAGTAATAGGACATGTTACACATCATCAGATGACAGTAATAGGACATGTTACACATCATCAGATGACAGTAATAGGACATGTTACACATCATCAGATGACAGTAATAGGACATGTTACACATCATCAGATGACAGTAATAGGACATGTTATACATCATCAGATGACAGTAATAGGACATGTTACACATCATCAGATGACAGTAATAGGACATGTTATACATCATCAGATGACAGTAATAGGACATGTTACACATCATCAGATGACAGTAATAGGACATGTTACACATCATCAGATGACAGTAATAGGACATGTTACACATCATCAGATGACAGTAATAGGACATGTTACACATCATCAGATGACAGTAATAGGACATGTTACACATCATCAGATGACAGTAATAGGACATGTTACACATCATCAGATGACAGTAATAGGACATGTTACACATCATCAGATGACAGTAATAGGACATGTTACACATCATCAGATGACAGTAATAGGACATGTTACACATCATCAGATGACAGTAATAGGACATGTTACACAGTACATTTATGTTTTTTTCAATAATATGCCATTTATATCCATAAATCTCTGTTTACAATGACGACATTTCAAAAAATGCTACTCAAATGTCCGGAGAAATGATGATCGCTCCGACAGATAACGTCAGATAGCAATAAACATGACTAAATATACATGTTCTACATATAGTTACAAAGATACACTTCTTCTTAATGCAACCGCTGTATTACATTTATTTTTAACGTTACAGAAATCGTTCACTGGGCTATACTATGAGACGGCGCTCAGATATTAGCAGTATGTCTCCTCTACGTTTGGAGTCCACAGAAACCCAAAATAACCACATAAATATTCCCTTACCTTTGATGTTCTTCGATCAGAAGACGTAGAAGGAGTCATACTTACCCAATACATCGTTTGGTTTCACGTTGTGTGTCTCTGTATTAGCATATGCTAACAGCTTCAGCTGAAATGCACCCAAAATTACTTCTGGTCCCGCACTCTTGCGCATCAAAACTTCAAATTTACATATTATATGTCGACTAAACTGGTCAAACTATGTGCAGAATCGAACTTTATGATGTTTTTAACATGTAAAACAATGATCAGCGCGAACAGACAAACCGGCTTCAATTGGTGTATCTTGGAAAAGAACGTTCCCCAAATCGGCCGCGCGCAATAGAGTGCATGTATTTGGGAGTGACCCCAGCATTTTTGCCCGCCAAAAGACAAGGGCGCGCGCGATTCTCACAATGAACGCGCCATTTGAAAGCAGGCATCGCGCTGAAGAGATAGAGACTGTTCCCAGATCGGTAGCTGCCTGGGAGGGTGGGGGCGATGACGTCAAAGTTGACCCAACTTTTCTGTTGCCAAGAGAGAGTTTGGGAGAAAGGCTGCCCTGAGAGTTCTGCTTTACAAACAGACATAATTTAAACGGTTTTAGAAACTTTAGAGTGTTTTCTATTCAATAATTATTATTATATGCATATATTAGCAATTTTGGTAAAAAATATTTTCAGTTTACTATGGGCATGCACTTCCTCCAAAGGGGGCAGTATTCAGCCCTAGTCTTAACTAAAATCACATTAAATGATTTCACAAATAGTTTCATCTTTACTCATTCATTTTATACAACAATTAGATGTAAGCCTCATAACTTTGCACCAAATGGACCAGTTCGTAGCTCGTTACTTAACCAATCATTTATACATTCTCCAGAACATGAATATTGTTCGGACCTCAAGTTCTGTGTGGAGGACGAAATTCCTTTGTTCTCTCTATGAAAACTCTCTCTCTATACTCTGACCATGAGGAGAGGATCTCCTCCAGGAATTTATGACCTGTCTAACAGAGCCTGGTTTAACTTCTTGATGCACCCAACCCGTTAGCAGGATCATCTTCGTCAACATCCGCTGAATTGCAGAGCGCCAAATTCAAATTAAATTACTAAAAATATTAAATTTTCCTGAAATCACAAGTGCAATATAGCAAAACACAGCTTAGCTTGTTGTTAATCCACCTGGCGTGGCAAATTTCAAAAAAGCTTTACAGCGAAAGCATACCAAGCGTTTATGTAAGGACATCTCTCTCAGCAGACAAAACATTACAAACAGCTAGCAGCAAAGCTAGCAGCAATGTAGATTGGTCACGAAAGTCAGAAAAGCAATAAAATCAATTGTTTACCTTTGATGATCTTCGGATGTTTGCACTCACGAGACAACCCAGTTACACAATAAATGTTCCTTTTGTTCCATAAAGATTATTTTTATATTCAAAATACCTCCATTTGGTTGGAGAGTTTTGTTCAGAAATGCACAGTGCGGTCACGACGGGGCAGATGAAAATTCCAAATAGTATCCGTAAAGTTCGTAGAAACATGTCAAATGTTTTTTATAATCAATCTTCAGGTTGTTTTTACAATAAATAATCGATAATATTTCAACCGGACCATAGCTTTTTCAATAGGAGAGAGAGAGAAAATGTTTCCTCCAAGCTGTTGCCATTGCAAAACTCTGCTGGCACCCAGCCTTCCACTGACGCGATGTGATCGTTCTCACTCATTTTTCAGAATAAAAGGCTGAAACTATGTCTAAAGACTGTTCACATCATGTGGAAGCCATAGGGAAAGGAATCTGGTTGATATCCCTTTAAATGGAGGGAAGTCATGCAGTGGAACAGGGAGCTTTCAAAATAAGAGGCACTTCCTAGTTGGATTTTCCTCAGGTTTTCGCCTGCAATATCAGTTCTGTTATACTCACAGAGAATATTTTGACAGTTTTGGAAACTTTAGAGTGTTTTCTATCCTAATCTGACAATTATATGCCTATTCTAGCTTCTGGGCCTGAGAAATAGGCTGTTTAATTTGGGTACATTTTTCATCCAAACATCAAAATATCAAAATACTGCCTCCTACACTCAACAGGTTAAAGAGTAGAGAGAGGGAGAGGGGGATGGTGCTCGCTGTACCCAAAGAGGGTAACTTCATGACACTACAAATACCTAGGTGCCTAGATAGACTGTAAACTCTCCTTCCAGACTCACATTAAGCATCTCCAATCCATATTAAATCTAGAATTGGCTTCCTATTTTGCAACAAAGCATCCTTCACTCATGCTGACAAAACATACCCTCGTAAAACTGACTATCCTACCGATCCTTGACTTCAGCGATGTCATTTACAAAATAGCCTCCAACACTCTACTCAGCAAATTGGATGCAGTCTATCACAGTGCCATCCGTTTTGTCACCAAAGCCCCGTATACCACCCACCACTACGACCTGTATGCTCTGTTTGGCTGGCCATAGCTTCTTATTCGTCGCCAAACCCACTGGCTCCAGATCATCTATAAGTCTATGCTAGGTAAAGCCCCGCCTTATCTCAGCTCTCTGGTCACCATAGCAACACTCACCCGTAACACACACTCCAGCAGGTATATTTCACTGGTCACCTCCAAAGCCAACTCCTCCTTTGGCCGCCTTTTCTCTCAGTTCTCTGCTGCCAATGACTGGAACGAATTGCAAAAAATCACTAAAGCTTATATCTCCCTCACTAACTTTAAGCATCGGCTGTCAGAGCAGCTTACCGATCATTGCACCTGTACATAGCCCATCTGTAAATAGCCCACCCAACTACCTCATCCCCATATTGTTTGTTTTTCTGCTCCTTTGCACCCTATTATCTCTACTTGCACATTCATCTTCTGCACATCTTTCAATCCAGTGTATAATTGCTTAATTGTAATTATTTCGCCACTATGGCCTATTTATTGCCTTTACCTCCCCAATCAGACTACATTTGCACTCACTGTATATAGACTTTTCTATTGTGTTATTGACTGTACGTTTGTTTATCTCATGTGTAACTCTGTGTTGTTGTTTGTGTCGCACTGCTTTGCTCTATCTTGGCCAGGTCGCAGTTGTGAATGAGAAGTTGTTCTCAACTGGCCACCTGGTTAAATAAAGGTTAAATAAAAAAAATAAAAAAATAAAAAATAAGTTATAGATCGGCAGGTTAGGGTGCTCTCGAGTGGCTAGATGTTCTTTACCATTCCGCCATCAGATTTGCCACCAATGCTCCTTATAGGACACACCACTGTAAACTGGTCATCTCTGTTTACCCGTCACAAGACCCACTGGTTGATGCTTATTTATAAAACCCTCTTAGGCCTCACTTCCCCTATCTTAGATATCTACTGCAACCCTCATCCTCCACATACAACACCCGTTCTGCCAGTCACATTCTGTTAAAGGTCCCCAGAGCACACACATCCCTGGGTCGCTCTTCTTTTCAGTTCGCTGCAGCTAGCAACTGGAACGAGCTGCAACAAACACTCAAACTGGACAGTTTTATCTCAATCTCTTCATTCAAAGACTCAATCATGGACACATACTGACAGTTGTGGCTGCTTTGCGTGAGGTATTGTTGTCTCTACCCTCTTGCCCTTTGTGCTGTTGTCATGCCCAAAAATGTTTCTACCATGGTTTGTGCTGCTACCATGTTGCGTTGCTACCATGTTGTTGTCATGTTGTGTTGCTACCATGCTGTGTTGTCATGTGTTGCTGCCTTGCTATGTTGTTGTCTTCATGTCTTCATGTAGTGTTGTGTTGTCTCTCTTGTCATGTGTGTTTTGTCCTATATTTATATTTGATTTATTTTAAATCCCAGGCCCCCGTCCCCGCAGGAGGCCTTTTGCCTTTTGGTAGGCCGTCATTGTAAATAAGAATTTGTTCTTAACTGACTTGCCCAGTTAAATAAAGATTAAATAAAAAATAAATAAATATAAACAACAAGTTGAGTCCATAAATGATGTAATATGCGAGGGAGATATGTCTACTGTAACTAAAAAGTAATACTAAGTGTATGTTGTGTAGTAAGCTGTTAGTAGCCCATCCTAAAAATGTGCTCCCTTTCCCTCATAATTTAGCCTACTGTTCTGAGTTGGTGGTGCACATGTAGCCTATAGCCTGTTTTAGAGAAATGTAATCATTGAATATTGTAACAGCTTTCACTGTCTGCTTATATGCCCCCTTTATTTATCCTACGGTTCTGACTTGGTGTACAGGGAGAACACTGTAAGAACGGCCCGTGTTCTGAATTCTGTCTCTGTGCATTTCAAAAGAGCTGAACAAAGAGTTATATTGACTACGTCCGCTCATTAATGTCTTCATTTAAACTACGGATTGCCTCTTATCCGCTTGTCACCCCCTTATGCCATAGTTTGTACGTCTCAATTGTCAGTAGAAACCACATTTGCTTTAGCAAGTCAGCCATATCATGTTTTTTAAAGGCAGTAAATGAGGCTGAATGAAATGTTTCGCTGCCAGACAAGGCTCCGCTGATATTTTTATTTAATTATTTAATTATTTTATATAACCTTTATTAAACCAGGCAGGCGTAGCAGATTCACTACATGGTGCTGAAAAGAAAGCTCTCCTGACAGCTTAATGTCGGCCCTAACAGTTTATGGGCACCGTTTGTCACCATTATAGTGCAATAAATGTATTGTTTAGTGTTGTGTAGAGTAGTGGCTTTGCTGGCATGCATCTAACATTATTTATTTATTACCCCACCAAGATATACATGCTAAAATCACCACTGAAACGGAGAGAGAAAGAGAGATAGAGAGAGAGAGGGTTGGAGAGAGAGGGATGAAGAGAGAGAAAGACAAAGAGTGTTGGAGAGAGAGAAAGAGGGTTGGAGAGAGAGAGAGGGTTGGAGAGAGAGAGGGTTGGAGAGAGATAAAGAGGGATATAGAGAGAGAGAGGGTTGGAGAGAGAGGGATGAAGAGAGAGAAAGAGAAAGAGGGTTGGAGAGAGAGAATGAGGGTTGGAGAGAGAGGGGTGAAGAGAGAGAAAGAGAAAGAGGGTTGGAGAGAGAGAGAGGGTTGGAGAGAGAGGGATGAAGAGAGAGAAAGAGAAAGAGGGCTAGAGAGAGAGAGGGTGGGAGAGAGAGAGAGAGAGAGAGAGAGAGAGAGAGAGAGGGTTTGAGAGAGAGAGAGGGTTGGAGAGAGAGGGATGAAGAGAGAGAAAGAGGGATATAGAGAGAGAGAGGGTTGGAGAGAGAGGGATGAAGAGAGAAAAAGAGGGTTGGAGAGAGAGAAAGAGGGTTGGAGAGAGAAGGATGAAGAGAGAGAAAGAGAAAGAGGGATAGAGAGAGAGAGGGTTGGAGAGAGAGAGAGGTTTGGAGAGAGAGAAAGAGGGATATAGAGAGCGAGGGTTGGAGAGAGAGGGATGAAGAGAGAGAAAGAGAAAGAGGGTTGGAGAGAGAAAGAGGGTTGGAGAGAGAGGGATGAAGAGAGAGAAAGAGAAAGAGGGATAGAAAGAGAGAGAGAGAGAGAGAGAGAGAGAGAGAGAGAGAGAGAGAGAGAGAGAGGGGTTTGAGAGAGAGAGAGGGTTGGAGAGAGAGGGATGAAGAGAGAGAAAGAGGGATATAGAGAGAGAGGGGTTGGAGAGAGAGGGATGAAGAGAGAAAAAGAGGGTTGGAGAGAGAGAAAGAGGGTTGGAGAGAGAGGGATGAAGAGAGAGAAAGAGAAAGAGGGTTGGAGAGAGAGGGGTTGGAGAGAGAGGGATGAAGAGAGAGAAAGAGAAAGAGGGATAGAGAGAGAGAGAGAGAGAGAGAGAGAGAGAGGGGGGTGGGAGAGAGGGATGAAGAGAGAGAAAGAGAAAGAGGGATAGAGAGAGAGAGAGAGAGGGTTGGAGAGAGAGAAAGACAGATAGAGAGAGAGGGTTGGAGAGAGAGGGATGAAGAGAGATAACGAGAAAGAGGGTTGGAGAGAGAGAAAGAGGGATAGAGAGAGAGAGAGGGTTGGAGAGAGAGGGATGAAGAGAGAGAAAGAGAAAGAGGGTTGGAGAGAGAGAAAGAGGCATGGAGAGAGAGAAAGAGGGATGAGAGAGAGAAAGAGGTATGGAGATAGAGAAAGAGGGGTGGAGAGAGAAAGAGGGATGGAGAGAGAAAGAGGGATGAGAGAGAGAAAGAGGGATGGAGAGAGAGAAAGAGGCATGGAGAGAGAAAGAGGGATGAGAGAGAGAGGAGGGATGAGAAAGAAAGAGGGATGGATGGAGAGAGAAAGAGGGATGAGAGAGAGAAAGAGGG
>NC_088410.1:10904184-10919184 GCF_034236695.1 Oncorhynchus nerka
CTCTGTCTGTCTCCAGTATCTCTCTCTTTGTCTCTGTCTGTCTCCAGTATCTCTGTTTTTTTCTCTGTCTGTCTCCAGTATCTCTGTTTTTGTCTATCTCTTTGTCTCTGTCTGTCTCCAGTATCTATGTCTTTGTCTCTCTCTTTGTCTCTGTCTGTCTCCAGTATCTCTGTCTTTGTCTCTCTGTCCATCTCCAGTATCTCTCTCTCTCTTTCCCAAACTATATCTGAAACTATTTCTATCTCTCTAATTCCATCATGATGCTGTCGATAGTAGGACGCAGGGGCCTGTGTGTGTGTGTGTGTGTGTGTGTGTGTGTGTGTGTGTGTGTGTGTGTGTGTGTGTGTGTGTGTGTGTGTGTGTGTGTGTGTGTGTGTGTTCATGTCAACGGCACTCAGACCCGTGAATATCTTATTCCAGTCCACTGTCCTTTCCTCTCTGCATTGTGATTCTGGATTCTGGACACAAGCTTCCATCCCCGAACACACACACACACACACACACACACACACACATACAGACACAGACACACACAGACACACACACACACACACACACACACACACACACACACACACACACACACACACACACACACACACACACACACACACACACACACATACATACCTGTTCTGTGAGTAGGCGTAGCTGACGGCTGCGGGGGTCTCGTTTGCAGAGGTTCTGAGCGGGAGCAACCACTGTACACACACACTTCCCATCAGGGTCCGATGCCGAGCTGTATACCTGCCAGCCTTCATCTGGACCCGGATACAATGCCTGGAGGGAGGGAGTTAGAGCTATAAACTTGCAGACAGAGAGAGAGATAATTGAGGCGATAACCTTGCCTGAAAACTGCGGCCCTAATACCTAAGGCTAGGCTAGGCTAATATCTAAGGCTAGGCTAATATCTAAGGCTAGGCTAATATCTAAGGCTAGGCTAATATCTAAGGCAAGGCTAATTACTAAGGCTAGGCTAGGCTAATATCTAAGGCTAGGCTAATATCTAAGGCATGGCTAATACCTAAGGCTAGGCTAGGCTAATACCTAAGGCTAGGCTAATACCCAAGGCTAGGCTAGGCTAATATCTAAGGCTAGGCTAATTACTAAGGCTAGGCTAGGCTAATACCTCGACTCGCACACATTGTGGGGACATCACAACAAATATGTTCCCAAAACAAACAGAAAACTGTCCAGTTGTGCGGATGATTCTACAATTGTGTTTTGGGAACATACTGAATCTTTTGTGATGTCCCCACACACACACACACACACGCACGCACGCACGCACGCACGCACGCACGCACGCACGCACGCACGCACGCACGCACGCACACACACACACACACACACACACACACACACACACACACACACACACACACACACACACACACACACACACACACACACACACACACACACACACACACACACACACACACACACACACACACACACACACACACACACACACACACACACACAGCACACACACACACACCTGAAGGTCACTGTGTGTGTCATGATGTCCTCTGATTCCTGATAATCACACTGATGACGGAAGACAACTGCACATACAGATGCAGGATCTTAATTTGATCACCCTGTTGCAGGACAATGGGACATTTCAAACGTGTAGTGTAGTCGAGGTTGTTTTTTTTTACTTCTGAAGTTAGTCATTTACATTTTGAAATATCAGACTATATCAAAAATGTCCATTAACTTTGATCCACATAATAACCCTCCTTGCTGCAGGATTATTTTCTTGCTGTTGCAAACTGGCTCAAATTAAGATCCTTCATCTGTAGCTTTTAGCTCAGCGGATTCAAACCCAGACCCTTTGTCATTCAATTTTAAAATCAAACCTATTCAATGACATTATCCACCCGTTGTAGTGAAACATCTCTCTCATTTCAGGTGTAAAGGTCGAACTAGAATAGAAAGCCGGCGGTGGTTTTGTGTTTCTCTCTCTATTTCTCTCCTCGCTGTCTTTAATTAATAAAACAGCACCTCTCACACCTTCTCCATCTGCTCCTCATCAATTACTGTGTCTGTGTGTGTGTGTGTGTGTGTGTGTGTGTGTGTGTGTGTGTGTGTGTGTGTGTGTGTGTGTGTGCGTGTGTGCGTGTGTGCGTGTGTGTGTGTGTGTGTGTGTGTGTGTGTGAACTTGATGAACTTGCAAAGAGTTGCTATGGCAGCACACACACACACCTAACTCGTTGTCAGCAGGCGTTGGTATTATATTGAGAGGGTCTTGGCTGTCTCTGGCACACAAAAGGGAGATTCACTAGTTCCAAATACACAGTTACAATACCGGACAAGAACCTGACACCCTCAGCACAAAGAGGGACAAACACTGGAGGTTCAATTAAAAACAAGGGCAAATGGTTTGATGAAGAATGCAAAAAAACTAAGAAAGAAATTGAGAAACTTGTCCAACCAAAAACATAGAGACCCAGAAAACCTGAGTCTACGCCTTCACTATGGTGAATCACTAAAACAATACAGAAATACACTACGGAGATGTCAGGGTTTTCCTGTGGTGAAGTAGAGGACCAAAACGCAGCGTGGTTATATTGACTCATGTTTAATAAAAACAGATAAACATGAACACTACAAAACAATAAACGTGGAAAACCAAAAACAGCCCTATCAGGTGCAAATCAAGCCGCATTTTGGTCCTCCGATCCTTCTCGCCTCTCCTCTTCAGATGAAGAGGAGGACGACCGTGACAGAATCACCCACCAACCAAGGACCGAGCAGCCTGGTAAAGGACAGCGACGACAGCAGCAGCAGCAGCAACAACAGCGGCCAGCATCACAGGACTCCTGGACATGGGAGGAGATACTGAACGGAGAGGGACCCTGGGCACAGGCTGGGGAATATCGCCGCCCCAAAGCAGAGCTGGAGGCAGCGAAAGCTGAGCGGCGGCGATATGAGGAGGCAGCACAGCAGTGCGACAGGTACGAGAGGCAGCCCCAAATTTTCTTTGGGGGGGGGCAGACGAGGTGTGGTACTAAGCCAGGTAGCAGACCTGAGCTCACTCCTCGTGCTTATTATAAGCAGCGCATGACTGGTCAGGCACCGTGTTATGCGGTTAAGCACACGGTGTCGCCAGTACGTGCCCATAGCCCGGTGCGCTATAGGGCAGCCCCCCGAAAGTGCCATGCGAGTGTGGGCATCGAGCCAGGGCGTATGGTGCCTGCTCAGCGTGTCTGGTCGCCGGTGCGCAGTTTTGGTCTAGGGAATCCTGCGCCGGCTCTGCGTGCTGTGTCTCCGGGGCGCTGGGAGGGTGCAGTGCGTCCTCTGCCTGCGCTCCGCTCGTGCCGGGCAAATGTGGGAGTGGAGCCTAAGGGAGAGGTGCGTGTAGTAAGCACCAGATCTCCCGTGCTTACCCACAGCCCGGTTCAACCTGTGCCTGCACTCTGGAGGGTCCGGGCTGGAGTAGTTGTCCAGCCTGGGGAAGTGGTGCCAAGGTTGCGCACCAGAGCTCCAGTGCTCCCCCACAGCCCGGTCCTTCAGGTGCCTCCTCCTAACACCAAGCCTCCTGAAGGTCTCCCCAGCCTGGTGGTTCCTGTGGCAGCCCCACGCACCAGGCTGTCTCTCTGTCTCCTCCCTGCAGGTGGTCCTGTCTGTCCGGCGCTGCTGCTGCGGTCTCCCGCCTGTCCAGCGCTGCTGCCGGAGTCTCCCGCCTGTCCGGCGCTGCTGCCGGAGTCTCCCGCCTGTCCGGCGCTGCTGCCGGAGCCCCTCAGCCCAGAGGCGCCAGAGCCCCTCAGCCCAGAGGCGCCAGAGCCCCTGCCCCTCTGTCCCGAGCTTCCGCCCTTCTGTCCCGAGCTTCCGCCACTCTGTCCCGAGCTTCCGCCCCTCTGTCCCGAGCGGTCATTGAGAAGGGTGGCCATGGTTAAAAAGCCACGGAGGCGGACAATAAGGCGGACTAAGACTATGGTGAAGTGGGGTCCGCGTCCCGCGCCAGAACCGCCACCGCGGACAGACGCCCACCCAGACCCTCCCCTATAGGTTAAGGTTTTGCGGCTGGAGTCCGCACATTTGGGGGGTGGTACTGTCACGTTCTGACCTTTATTTTCCTTTGTTTTGTATTTATTTAGTATGGTCAGGGCGTGAGTTGGGTGGGCAGTCTATGTTTGTTTTTCTATGATTTGGGTATTTCTATGGCAGGTGTCATTAGTTGTCTCTGATTGAGAATCATACTTAGGTAGCCTGGTTTGCACTGTTTGTTTGTGGGTGATTGTCTATGTTGATGGCTTGTTTCAGCGCAGCTCGCATTAGCTTCACGGTTGTTATTTTGTTTACTGTTTTTGTATAGTGTTTCAGTGTTCAGTTCTTTCTTTTATTAAACATTCAACATGAACACATATCACGCCGCATTTTGGTCCTCCGATCCTTCTCACCTCTCCTCTTCAGATGAAGAGGAGGACGACCGTGACAGGAAAAAGAAATCATGCTCTCATCCAACACTTCCCACACTGCCCCTACTCGGATGGTATCGCGCCGTCCCAATCTTCGCTCTCTCTCCCCCGCTACTCTCTCCTCTTCCATCCTATCATCTCTTCCCTCTGCTCAAACCTTCTCCAACCTATCTCCTGATTCTGCCTCCTCAACCCTCCTCTCCTCCCTTTCTGCATCCCTTGATTCTCTATGTCCCCTATCCTCCAGGCCGGCTCGGTCCTCCCCTCCTGCTCCGTGGCTCGATAACTCATTGCGAGCTCACAGAACAGGGCTCCGGGCAGCCGAAAATGGAGGAAAACTCGCCTCCCTGGGACCTGGCATCCTTTCATTCCCTCCTCTCTACATTTTCCTCTTCTGTCTCTGCTGCTAAAGCCACTTTCTACCACTCTAAAGTCCAAGCATCTGCCTCTAACCCTAGGAAGCTCTTTGCCACCTTCTCCTCCCTCCTGAATCCCCCCCTCCTCCCTCTCTGCAGATGACTTCAAACCATTTTGAAAAGAAGGTCGACGACATCCGATCCTCGTTTGCTAAGTCAAACGACACCGCTTTCTGCTCACACTGCCCTACCCTGTGCTCTGACCTCTTTCTCCCCTCTCTCTCCAGATGAAATCTCGCAAATAACCTGCCCGCTTGACCCTATTCCCTCCTCTCTTCTCCAGACCATTTCCGGAGACCTTCTCCCTTACCTCACCTCGCTCATCAACTCATCCCTGACCGCTGGCTACGTCCCTTCTGTCTTCAAGAGAGCGAGAGTTGCACCCCTTCTGAAAAACCTACACTCGATCCCTCCGATGTCAACAACTACAGACCAGTATCCCTTCTTTCTTTTCTCTCCAAAACTCTTGAACGTGCCGTCCTTGGCCAGCTCTCCCGCTATCTCTCTCAGAATGACCTTCTTGATCCAAATCAGTCAGGTTTCAAGACTAGTCATTCAACTGAGACTGCTCTTCTCTGTATCACGGAGGCCCTCCGCACTGCTAAAGCTAACTCTCTCTCCTCTGCTCTCATCCTTCTAGACCTATCGGCTGCCTTCGATACTGTGAACCATCAGATCCTCCTCTCCACCCTCTCCGAGTTGGGCATCTCCGGCGCGGCCCACGCTTGGATTGCGTCCTACCTAGTGACAGGTCGCTCCTACCAGCTGGCGTGGCGAGAATCTGTCTCCTCACCACGCGCTCTCACCACTGGAGTCCCCCAGGGCTCTGTTCTAGGCCCTCTCCTATTCTCGCTATACACCAAGTCACTTGGCTCTGTCATAACCTCACATGGTCTCTCCTATCATTGCTATGCAGACACACACAATTAATCTTCTCCTTTCCCCCTTCTGATGACCAGGTGGCGAATCGCATCTCTGCATGTCTGGCAGACATATCAGTGTGGATGACGGATCACCACCTCAAGCTGAACCTCGGCAAGACGGAGCTGCTCTTCCTCCCGGGAAGGACTGCCCGTTCCATGATCTCATCACGGTTGACAACTCCATTGTGTCCTCCTCCCAGAGCGCTAAGAACCTTGGCGTGATCCTGGACAACACCCTGTCGTTCTCAACTAACATCAAGGCGGTGGCCCGTTCTTGTAGGTTCATGCTCTACAACATCCGCAGAGTACGACCCTGCCTCACACAGGAAGCAGCGCAGGTCCTAATCCAGGCACTTGTCATCTCCCGTCTGGATTACTGCAACTGCTGTTGGCTGGGCTCCCTGCCTGTGCCATTAAACCCCTAAACTCATCCAGAACGCCGCAGCCCGTCTGGTGTTCAACCTTCCCAAGTTCTCTCACGTCACCCCGCTCCTCCGCTCTCTCCACTGGCTTCCAGTTGATAACATCCGCTACAAGACCATGGTGCTTGCCTACGGAGCTGTGAGGGGAACGGCACCTCAGTACCTCCAGGCTCTGATCAGGCCCTACACCCAAACAAGGGCACTGCGTTCATCCACCTCTGGCCTGCTTGCCTCCCTACCACTGAGGAAGTACAGTTCCCGCGCAGCCCAGTCAAAACTGTTCGCTGCTCTGGCCCCCAATGGTGGAACAAACTCCTCACGACGCCAGGACAGCGGAGTCAATCACCACCTTCCGGAGACACCTGAAACCCCACCTCTTTCAGGAATACCTAGGATAGGATAAAGTAATCCTTCTCACCCCCCCCTTAAAAGATTTAGATGCACTATTGTAAAGTGGCTGTTCCACTGGATGTTTTAAGGTGAACGCACCAATTTGTAAGTCGCTCTGGATAAGAGCGTCTGCAAAATGACTTAAATGTAAATGTAAATGTAACTGAAGAATCCATAGACTCTAACCACTTCTGGGAAAATTGGAAAACACCGAACAAATAACAACATAAAGAGTTATCTATCCAAAATGGAGATGTGGGTAAACCACTTCTCCAATCTGTTTGACTTTATAACAAAGAACAACATAAAGAGTTATCTATCCAAAATGGAGATGTGGGTAAACCACTTCTCCAATCTGTTTGACTTTATAACAAATAACAACATAAAGAGTTATCTATCCAAAATGGAGATGTGGGTAAACCACTTCTCCAATCTGTTTGACTTTATAACAAATAACAAACATAAAAACATATCTGATCAAAATGGAAATGTTAGAATCAACTATTAAAGTCTACCAGAACCCACTGGATTCTCCAATTACTTTATAATCAACTATAAAGACTACATAAACCCACTGGATTCTCCAATCTACTTGAATCAAATATTAAAGTTATCTACCAGAACCCACTGGGTAAACCACTTCTCCAATCTGTTTGACCTTATAACAAATAACAACTATAAAAGTTATCTATCAAAACCCACTGGATTCTCCAATCTACCTTTAATCAACTATTAAAGTTATCTACCAAAATGGACCCATGTGGGTAAACCACTTCTCCAATCTGTTTGACCTTTAAACAAATCAACTATAAAGTTATCTACCAGAACCCACTGGATTCTCCATCTGTTTGACTTTATAAAAATCAACATAAAGAGTTATCTACCAGAACCCACTGTGGATTCTCCAATTACCTTGAATCAAATAACAACATAAAGATCACCAGAACCCACTGGATTCTCCAATCTGTTTGACTTTATAACAAATAACAACATAAAGACCACCAGAACCCAGATGGGGTAAACCACTTCTCCAATCTACCTTGAATCAACTATTAAAGACCACCAGAACCCACTGGATTCTCCAATTACCTTGAATCAACTTAAAGAGTTATCTACCATCGGAGATGTGGGTAAACCACTGGATTCTCCAATCTGTTTGAAAGTCTACCAGAACCCACTGGGGTAAACCACTTCTCCAATTACCTTGAATCAACTATTAAAGTTATCTACCAAACCCATGGATTCTCCAAACCTTTCTCAATCTATTAAAGACTTTATAACAAACTGGAACTCCATAAAGAGTTATCTATTAAATGGAGATGTGGGTAAACCACTTCTCCAATCTGTTTGACTTTATAACAAAAACAACATTAAAGAGTTATCTAAAGACTCCAGAACCCACTGGGGTTCTTCTCCAATTAAAGTCCTGACTTTATCAAACCTTGAACAACATAAAGTTACCAGAACCCACTGGATTCTCCAATTACCTTGAATCAACTATTAAAGAGTTATCCAGAACCCACTGGATTCTCCAATCTACCTTTAATCAACTAAAAGTTATCTACCAAAATGGAGATGTCTCCAACCCTTCTCAACTATTAATAACAAAGAACCAACAAAAGGATCTATCCAAAATGGAGATGTGGGTAATCAATCTATTTGAATAACAAATAACAAATAACCCACTGGAGATGGGGTAAACCACTTCTCCAATTACCTTGAATAACAACATCAACTATTAAAGGAGATGTGGGAAACCACTTCTCCAATCTGTTTGACTTTATAACAAATAACAACATAAAGAGTTATCTATCCAAAATGGAGATGTGATAAACCACTTCTCCAATCTTATAACAAATCAACATAAAGAGTTATCTATCAAAATGGAGATGTGGGTAAACCACTTCTCCAATCTTGAATCAAATAATAAAGTTATCTACCAAATGGACTGGATTCTCCAATTAAATAACAACTATTAAAGTCTATCCAGAATGGAGATGTGGGTAAACCACTTCTCCAATCTGTTTGAATCAACTATTATAACAGAACCCACTAACAACTAAAGAGTTATCTATCAAAATGGAAGTGGACCAAAACTTCCAATCTGTTTGACTTTATAACAAATAACAACATAAATTATCTATTAAAATGGAGATGTGGAACCCACTGGATTCTCCAATCTACCTTTATAATCAACTATTAAAGTTATCTATCCAAAATGGAGATGTGGGTAAACCACTTCTCCTGTTTGACTTTAATCAACTATTAAAGTTATCGACCAAACCCATGGATTTCTCCAATCTGTTTGACTTTATAACCAAATAGAATCAACTATCAACTATTAAAGTTATCTATGAAACCACTGGATTCTCCAATCTGTTTGACTTGAAACAAATCAACTATTAAAGAGTTATCTACCAAACCCATGGATTCTCCACTTACCTTTTGAATCAACTAAAAGAACAACCAGAACCCACTGGATTCTCCAATTACCTTGAATCAACTATTAAAGTCTACCAGAACCCACTGGATTCTCCAATTACCTTGAATCAACTATTAAAGTCGACCAGAACCCACTGGATTCTCCAATTACCTTGAATCAACTATTAAAGTCGACCAGAACCCACTGGATTCTCCAATTACCTTGAATCAACTATTAAAGTCGACCAGAACCCACTGGATTCTCCAATTACCTTGAATCAACTATTAAAGTCGACCAGAACCCACTGGATTCTCCAATTACCTTGAATCAACTATTAAAGACCACCAGAACCCACTGGATTCTCCAATTACCTTGAATCAACTATTAAAGACCACCAGAACCCACTGGATTCTCCAATTACCTTGAATCAACTATTAAAGACCACCAGAACCCACTGGATTCTCCAATTACCTTGAATCAACTATTAAAGACCACCAGAACCCACTGGATTCTCCAATTACCTTGAATCAACTATTAAAGACTACCAGAACCCACTGGATTCTCCAATTACCTTGAATCAACTATTAAAGACCACCAGAACCCACTGGATTCTCCAATTACCTTGAATCAACTATTAAAGTCTACCAGAACCCACTGGATTCTCCAATTACCTTGAATCAACTATTAAAGTCTACCAGAACCCACTGGATTCTCCAATTACCTTGAATCAACTATTAAAGTCTACCAGAACCCACTGGATTCTCCAATTACCTTGAATCAACTATTAAAGTCGACCAGAACCCACTGGATTCTCCAATTACCTTGAATCAACTATTAAAGTCGACCAGAACCCACTGGATTCTCCAATTACCTTGAATCAACTACAGGACAAAATACAACCCTCCAACCCAAAAAGGCCTGTGGTGTTGATGGTATCCTACATGACACAATCAAATATACAGACAACAAATTCCAATTGGCTATACTAAAATTCTTTAACATCATCCTTAGCTCTGGCATCTTCCCCAATATTTGGAACCAAGGACTGATCACCAAAATCCACAAAGTGGAGACAAATTTGATCCCAATAACTACCGTGGGATATGCGTCAACAGCAACCTTGGGAAAATCCTCTGCATTATCATTAACAGCAGACTCGTACATTTCCTCAGGGAAAACAATGTACTGAGCAAATTGGCGTTTTACCAAATGATCGTACGATAGACCATGTATTGGCATGACGGTCTGCTTTCTACCAAATGATCGATTCTCCTTTACCATGTATTGGCATGACCCACTGGTCTGCTTTCTACCAAATGATCTCCAATAGACCATGTATTGGCATGACGGTCTGCTTTCTACCAAATGATCGTACGATAGACCATGTATTGGCATGACGGTCTGCTTTCTACCAAATGATCGTACGATAGACCATGTATTGGCATGACGGTCTGCTTTCTACCAAATGATCGTACGATAGACCATGTATTGGCATGACGGTCTGCTTTCTACCAAATGATCGTACGATAGACCATGTATTGGCATGACGGTCTCATCTTTCTACCAAATGATCGTACGATAGACCATGTATTGGCATGACGGTCTGCTTTCTACCAAATGATCGTTACGATAGACCATGTATTGGCATGACGGTCTGATTTCTACCAAATGATCGTTTACGATAGACCATGTATTGGCATGACGGTCTGCTTTCTACCAAATGATCGTCGATAGACCATGTATTGGCATGACGGTCTGCTTTCTACCAAATGATCGTACGATAGACCATGTATTGGCATGACGGTCTGCTTTCTACCAAATGATCGTACGATAGACCATGTATTGGCATGACGGTCTGCTTTCTACCAAATGATCGTACGATAGACCCTGTATTGGCATGACGGTCTGCTTTCTACCAAATGATCGTACGATAGACCATGTATTGGCATGACGGTCTGCTTTCTACCAAATGATCGTACGACAGACCCTGTATTGGCATGACGGTCTGCTTTCTACCAAATGATTGTACGACAGGCCATGTATTGGCATGACGGTCTGCTATACAAACTGATGGTAAGTGGTGTTGGGGGGAAAACATACGACATTATAAAATCCATGTACACAAACAACAAGTGTGCGGTTAAAATAGACAAAAAAAACATTTCTTCCCACAGGGCCGTGGGGTGAGACAGGGATGAAGCATAAGCCCCACCCTCTTCAACATATATATCAACAAACTGGTGAGGGCACTAGTGTGTCATCACAGCAGCAAAATGTGTGACATGTTGCCACAAGAAAAGGGCAACCAGTGAAAATCAAACACCATTGTAAATTCAACTCATATTTATGTTTATTTATTTTCCCTTTTGAACTTTAACCATTTATTTATTATTTTGGATAATGTTTACTGTTCATATTTATTGTTTATTTCAGTTGAATTGAATTGAGAGAGAGAGAGAGAGAGAGAGAGAGAGAGAGAGAGAGAGAGAGAGAGAGAGAGAGAGAGAGAGAGAGAGAGAGAGAGAGAGAAAGAGAGAGAGAAAGAGAGAGAAAAAGAGTGTATGTTCTCCATAGGGTCATCCATTCTCTCCTATAACTCTCCTTTACTTATCCTTTACCTCTCCTCTACCGCTCCTTTACCTCTCCTTTACCTCTCCTTTACCTCTCCTTTACCTCTCCTTTACCTCTCTCCTACTACTCCTTTACCTCTCCTTTACCTCTCCTTTACCTCTCCTTTACCGCTCCTTTACCTCTCCTTTACCTCTCCTTTACCTCTCCTTTACCGCTCCTTTACCTCTCCTTTACCGCTCCTTTACCTCTCCTTTACCTCTCCTTTACCGCTCCTTTACCTCTCCTTTACCTCTCCTTTACCTCTCCTTTACCTCTCCTTTACCTCTCTCCTACTACTCCTTTACCTCTCCTTTACCTCTCTCCTACTACTCCTTTACCTCTCCTTTACCTCTCCCATCCTCTCCTTTACCTCTCCATTACCTCTCCTTTACCTCTTCTTTACCTCTCCTTTACCTCTCCCCTATCTCTCCTTTTTCTCTCCTCTCCTTTACCTATCCCCTACCTCTCCTTGACCTCTACCCTACCTCTCCATTTTTCTCTCCTCTCCTTTACCTCTCCCTACCTCTCCATTACCTCTCCCCTACCCTCTCCATTACCTCTCCCCTACCTCTCCCTTTACCCCTCCTCTCCATTACCTCTCCCCTACCTCTCCATTACCTCTCCCCTACCTCTCCTTTACCCCACCTCTCCATTACCTCTCCTCACTATAACCTCTCCCCTACCTCTCCTTCCTTTACCTCTCCCCTACCTCTCCTTTACCCCACATTTACCCCTCCTCTCCATTACCTCTCCTCTCCTTTACCTCTCCCCTACCTCTCCTTTACCCCTCCTCTCCCCTACCTCTCCTTTATACCCCTCCTCTCCCCTACCTCTCCTTTAACCCTCCTCTCCCCCTACCTCTCCTTTACCCCTCCTCTAACTACCTCACCCTCCTCCCCTACCTCTCCTTTAACCCACTCCTCTCCATAACACTATCCACCACTTTACCTCTCCCTACCTCTCCTTTGACACCTCTCCATTACCTCTCCTTTACCCCTCTACCCTCCTCTCCCCTACCTCTCCCCTCCTTTACACTATAACATCACTATAACACTACATCACTATTACCTACCTCTCCTTTACACCCCTACCTATAACTCACTTTACCTCTCCCTACCTAAACATCACTATAACACTATGACACCACTATTACATCACTATAACACTATAACACCACTATTACATCACTATAACACTATAACATCACTATAACACTATTCCTCTACCTACATCACTATAACACTATTACATCACTATAACTCACTATTACTATCACTATGAACTATTACATCACTATAACACTATCACCACTATACATCACTATAACACTATAACATCACTATAACCTATGACACCACTATTACATCACTATAACACTACCTATTACATCACTATTACTATCATCACTATAACACTACATCACTATAACACTATGACACTATAACACTACTATACATCACTATCACATCACTATAACACTATAACACCACTATTACCTCTCCTCTCCCCTACCTCTCCATTACCTTTCCTCTACCTCTCCATTACCTCTCCTCTCCTTTACCTCTCCTTGAACTCTACCCTACCTCTCCTTTACCCCTCCTCTACTTTACCTCTCCCCTACCTCTCCTTTACCTCTCCTTTACCTCTCCTTTACCTCTCCTTTACCTCTCCGCTACCTCTCCATTACCTCTCCTCTACTTTACCTCTCATTTACCCCTACCTCTCCTTTACCTCTCAGCTACCTCTCCTTTAACACTATAACATCACTATAACACTATGACACCACTATTACATCACTATAACACTATGACACCACTATTACATCACTATAACACTATAACATCACTATAACACTATGACACCACTATTACATCACTATAACACTATGACACCACTATTACATCACTATAACACTATGACACCACTATTACATCACTATAACACTATAACATCACTATAACAATATAACACCACTATTACATCACTATAACACTATAACATCATAATAACACCACTATAACACTATAACATCACTATAACACCACTATTACAATGTAACACCACTATTACACTATAACACCACTATAACACCCCTATAACACTATAACATCACTATAACACTATAACATCACTATTACTCCTTTACCTCTCCCCTACCTCTCCATTACCTCTTCCCTCCTCTCCTCTACCTCTCCCCTACCTCTCCATTACCTCTCCTCTCCCCTACCTCTGCTTTACCTCTCCTCTACCTCTAATTTACCTCTCCTCTCCTTTACCCCTCATCTACCTCTCCATTACCTCTCCTCTACCTCTCCCCTCCTCTCCCCTACCTCTCCTTTACCTCTCGTTACCTCTTCTTTACCCCTCCTCTCCTCTACCTCTCCTTTACCTCTCCTCTCCTTTACCCCTCCTCTCCTTTACCCCTCCTCTCCTCTACATCTCCTTTTACCTCTCCTCTCCTTTACCCCTCATCTCCTTTACCCCTCCTCTCCTCTACCTCTCCTTTACCTCTCCTCTCCTTTACCCCTCCTGTCCTTTACCTCTCCCCTACCTCTCCTTTACCCCTCCTCTCCTTTACCCCTCCTCCTCCTTTACCTCTCCTCACCTTTACCACTCCTCTCCCCCACCTCTCCTTTACCTCTCATTTACCTCTCCTTTACCTCTCCTTTACCCCTCCCCTACCTCTCCTTTACCTCTCCTTTACCCCTCCCTACCTCTCCATTACCTCTCCTCTACCTCTCCCCTACCTCTCCCCTACCTCTCCTTTACCTCTCCTTTACCTCTCCTCTACCTCTCCTTTACCTCTCCTCTCCTTTACCCCTCTCCTTTACCCCTCCCCTACCTCTCCATTACCTCTCCTCTACCTCTCCCCTACCTCTCCCCTACCTCTCCCCTTACCTCTCCTTTACCTCTCCTTTACCTCTCCTCTACCTCTCCTTTACCCCTCCTCCCCCCTACCTCTCCTTTACCCCTCCTTTACCCCTCTCCTTTACCCCTCCCCTACCTCTCCTCTACCTCTCCTTTACCCCTCCTCTCATTTACCTCTCCCCTACCTCTCCCCCTCTCCTTATTTACCCTCCCCTCCTCTCCTTTACCCTCCTCTTTTACCTCTCCCCTACCTCTCCTTTACCCCTCCTCTCATTTACCTCTCCCCTACCTCTCCTTTACCCCTCCTCTCATTTACCTCTCCCCCTCTCCTTTACCCCTCCTCTCACTCCCCTACTCTCTTTACCCCTCCTCTCATTTACCTCTCCCCTACCTCTCCTTTACCCCTCCTCTCATTTACCTCTCCCCTACCTCTCCTTTACCCCTCCTCTCATTTACCTCTCCTCTACCTCTCCTTTACCCCTCCTCTCATTTACCTCTCCTTTACCTCTCTTCTCCTTT
>NC_088410.1:10936684-10954184 GCF_034236695.1 Oncorhynchus nerka
CACCATTGTGTCTGCTTGATTGATATTCATATCAAAATTATTAATCACAGTTATATGTGTGTGTGTGTGTGTGTGTGTGTGTGTGTGTGTGTGTGTGTGTGTGTTTCCGGATGTGTGTGGTCCTGCTCTACAATATTAATGTCAACACGTTTCGACTGCTGCTTCAGTAAGTCAGGTGAACAGTTGTCAACACATTTAGACTGCTGCTTCAGTAAGTCAGGTGAACAGTTGTCAACACATTTAGACTGCTGCTTCAGTAAGTCAGGTGAACAGTTGTCAACACATTTAGACTGCTGCTTCAGTAAGTCAGGTGAACAGTTGTCATTAACTGTCAGTAAGTCAGGTGAACAGTTGTCAACACATTTAGACTGCTGCTTCAGTAAGTCAGGTGAACAGTTGTCAACACATTTAGACTGCTGCTTCAGTAAGTCAGGTGAACAGTGAACAGTTGTCAACACATTTAGAACACATTTTTAGACTGCTGCTTCAGTAAGTCAGGTGAACAGTTGTCAACACATTTAGACTGCTGCTTCAGTAAGTCAGGTGAACAGTTGTCAACACATTTAGACTGCTGCTTCAGTAAGTCAGGTGAACAGTTGTCAACACATTTAGACTGCTGCTTCAGTAAGTCAGGTGAACAGTTGTCAACACATTTAGACTGCTGCTTCAGTAAGTCAGGTGAACAGTTGTCCACACGTTTAGACTGCTGCTTCAGTAAGTCAGGTGAACAGTTGTCAACACATTTAGACTGCTGCTTCAGTAAGTCAGGTGAACAGTTGTCAACACATTTGACTGCAGCTTCAGTCAGGTGAACAGTTGTCACCACATTGAGACTGCTGCTTCAGTAAGTCAGGTGAACAGTTGTCAACACATTTAGACTGCTGCTTCAGTAAGTCAGGTGAACAGTTGTCAACACAATGAGACTGCTGCTTCAGTAAGTCGGGTGAACAGTTGTGCACTTTTATTAAAACAGGTTATTCATTATTAAATTTTCCCACAAGTGTGAATAAAATGGCATTGTGACATCATAATCCTCTAATGTCCTGACAAGAATGTTGTTCATCATCATCATCATCATCATCATTATGTTACAAATACAAAAACAAAATGGCTGCCTTCCCTTTCCCTTTGACAAGGAAGACATACATGACATTAAACATACTCAAGTAAAAGACTGTAGCACCATGGTTGAGTATCACACAAATATACATTAGAACACAACACAAAACTGTTCATATAAAAACACACACATCAACAACACAGAATGGGGACAACATGAGGTTGGAATACAGCATCTAATTAACGTTAGTTACACGTTGTGGAAATGTTTCCCAGATGTAGAGGTGCTTCTTTGGTTTCAGGATGAATGAGTGAATATAGGAAGGAGTGAGTGTAGGAATGATGGATGAATGAATGAGTGATCAACTGTGTGAATGGACAATGTACTGTGTGTATGAATGAATGTAGGTATGGATGAATGGGTGGATGAATGAATGTAGGTATGGATGAATTAATTAATGTGGGTATGGATAAATGGATGCATGAGTGTCTGTATGAATGGGTGAATGTCTGTAAGTATGAATGAATGAGTGTCTAAGTATGAAAGGATGAAACGATGAATGGATTAATTAATTAATGAGTGTCTGTAAGAATGAATGGATGAATGGTTGAATGAATGGATGAGTGTCTGTAAGTTTGAATAGATGGATGAATGAATGGATGAGTGGATGAGTGTCTAAGTATGAACAGAGGAATCAATGAATGGATGAATTCATGAATGAGTGTGTGTGGTATGAATGAATGAGTGAATGAGTGTCTGCTGGAATGAATGGATGAATGAGCATCTGTTAGAATGAATGGATGAATGGTTGAATGAATGGATTAGTGTCTGTAATTATGAAAAGATGAATGGGTGAATGAATGAATGGATGAGTGAATGGGTGTCTGTAAGTATGAATAGATGAATCAATGAATGGATGAATTCATTAATGAGTGTCTGTAAGTATGAATGGATGACAAATGGATGAGTGTCTGTTAGTATGAATGGATGACAAATGGATGAGTGTCTGTAAGTATGAATGGATGGGTGAATGAGTGTCTGCTGGTATGAATGGATGAATGAGTGTCTGTAATTATGAATGAATGACAAATGGATGAGTGTCTGTTAGTATGAATGGATGAGTCCTGGTGTAAAGCGTTATAAATATCTATCTGATGGCGTCAGCAAGTCTCTTGGTTTTCCCTGTGTAAATGTCTGTGAATCTCAACCTCATTACCAGGCTGCTAGTATGAATGGATGAATGTCTAAGTATGAATGGATGAATGAATTCATGAATGAATGTCTGTAAGTATGAATGGATGAGTGAACGAGTGTCTGTTAGTAGGAAAGTATGAATGGATGAGTGAATGAGTGTCTGTTAGTAGGAATTAATGAATGGATGAGTGTCTGTTAGTATGAATGGATGAGTGTCTGTTAGTATGAATGGATGAGTGTCTGTTAGTATGAATGGATGAATGGGTGAATGTCTGTAAGTATGAATGAATGGATGAGTGTCTGTTAGTATGAATGAATGGATGAGTGTCTGTTAGTATGAATGTATGAGTGTCTGTTAGTATGAATGGATGAGTGTCTGTTAGTATGAATGTATGAGTGTCTGTTAGTATGAATGGATGAGTGTCTGTTAGTATGAATGGATGAGTGTCTGTTAGTATGAATGGATGCGTGTCTGTTAGTATGAATGGATGAGTGTCTGTTAGTATGAATGGATGAGTGCTGTGGTAAAGCTATATAAATATCTCTCTGGCGGCATCAGTCAGTCTCCTGGTTTCCCCTGTGGAAATGTCCGTGGATCTCAACCCTGTTACCGGCCGTCTCATCCCGGTTACCGGCCGTCTCATCCCGGTTACCGGCCGTCTCATCCCGGTTACCGGCCGTGGAGGGCTGCCGTTAACCGTTGAAGCAGACGGGACCCAGTTGGAAGCCAAATTTCTGGTTGTTGTGTCCGAAGTCAGAGACAGAGACGTCGATGAGGGGGAGAGAGTCTGACTGAGGGGCATCAAACTCTAACACCGTCCGTTCCTGACCTGAACCAGACTACAGGGAGAGATGGAGGAGCACATCAACAGATATTACACATGTACTACTGTGTGTGTAGTGTGTAGTGTGTAGTGTGTGTGTGTAGTGTGTAGTGTGTGGTGTGTGTGTGTAGTGTGTGTGTCCGTTCCTGACCTGAACCAGACTACAGGGAGAGATGGAGGAAAACATGTCATCAACATGTTAGGCGGCTCAAAGATTTGTAAAAGAATTGTTGCATTTAAAAAATATAATAATAATTTCATATTTTCTATAATATTACAATGATATTCTTTTATTATATTCTTATTTTCAATGATATTCTGATTTAGAACCTTTGGTCTTTGGTGGTCTCTGTGATAGTGGTGGCGTTAGGACAGGTTGTATCAACAGTGTTGTGGTGATAGTGGTGGCGTTAGGACAGGTTGTATCAACAGTGTTTTGGTGATAGTGGTGGCGTTAGGACAGGTTGTATCAACAGTGTTGTGGTGATAGTGGTGGCGTTAGGACAGGTTGTATCAACAGTGTTGTGGTGATAGTGGTGGCGTTAGGACAGGTTGTATCAACAGTGTTGTGGTGATAGTGGTGGCGTTAGGACAGGTTGTATCAACAGTGTTGTGGTGATAGTGGTGGCGTTAGGACAGGTTGTATCAACAGTGTTTTGGTGATAGTGTGATAGTGGTGGCGTTAGGACAGGTTGTATCAACAGTGTTGTGGTGATAGTGGTGGCGTTAGGACAGGTTATATCAACAGTGTTTTGGTGATAGTGGTGGCGTTAGGACAGGTTGTATCAACAGTGTTTTGGTGATAGTGGTGGCGTTAGGACAGGTTGTATCAACAGTGTTTTGGTGATAGAGGTGGTGTAGGATAGGTTGTATCAACAGTGTTTTGGTGATAGTGGTGGCGTTAGGACAGGTTGTATCAACAGTGTTTTGGTGATGGTGGTGGCGTTAGGACAGGTTGTATCAACAGTGTTTTGGTGATAGAGGTGGTGTAGGATAGGTTGTATCAACAGTGTTTTGGTGATAGTGGTGGCGTTAGGACAGGTTGTATCAACAGTGTTTTGGTGATGGTGGTGGTGTTAGGACAGGTTGTATCAACAGTGTTTTGGTGATAGTGGTGGCGTTAGGACAGGTTGTATCAACAGTGTTTTTGTGATAGTGGTGGCGTTAGGACAGGTTGTATCAACAGTGTTTTGGTGATAGTGGTGGCGTTAGGACAGGTTGTATCAACAGTGTTTTGGTGATAGTGTGATAGTGGTGGCGTTAGGACAGGTTGTATCAACAGTGTTTTGGTGATAGTGTGATAGTGGTGGCTTTAGGACAGGTTGTATCAACAGTGTTTTGGTTATAGTGTGATAGTGGTGGCTTTAGGACAGGTTGTATCAACAGTGTTTTAGTGATAGTGTGATAGTGGTGGCATTAGGACAGGTTGTATCAACAGTGTTTTAGTGATAGTGTGATAGTGGTGGCTTTAGGACAGGTTGTATCAACAGTGTTTTGGTGATAGTGGTGGCGTTAGGACAGGTTGTATCAACAGTGTTTTGGTGATAGTGTGATAGTGGTGGCGTTAGGACAGGTTGTATCAACAGTGTTTTAGTGATAGTGTGATAGTGGTGGCATTAGGACAGGTTGTATCAACAGTGTTTTAGTGATAGTGTGATAGTGGTGGCTTTAGGACAGGTTGTATCAACAGTGTTTTAGTGATAGTGTGATAGTGGTGGCTTTAGGACAGGTTGTGTCAACAGTGTTTTGGTTATAGTGTGATAGTGGTGGCTTTAGGACAGGTTGTGTCAACAGTGTGGCTGTTGTTCCTAGTCATGTTAATGTAGGTGCTGTCTCCGTGTTGTTAAAGATTGTTTCGCTTGGTAACAGTGTTTGTTACCTGGCAGCCGTCGTGCAGTGCTGTGATGTAGTGTGTCTGTTACCTGGCAGCGGTGTGTCTGTTACCTGGCAGCAGTGTGTCTGTTACCTGGCAGCAGTGTGTCTGTTACCTGGCAGCAGTGTGTCTGTTACCTGGCAGCCATCGTGCAGCGCTGTGATGTAGTGTCTGTTACCTGGCAGCCGTCGTGCAGCGCTGTGATGTAGTGTCTGTTACCTGGCAGCCGTCGTGCAGCGCTGTGATGTAGTGTCTGTTACCTGGCAGCAGTGTGTCTGTTACCTGGCGGCCATCGTGCAGCGCTGTGATGTAGTGTCTGTTACCTGGCAGCCGTCGTGCAGCGCTGTGATGTAGTGTGTCTGTTACCTGGCAGCGGTGTGTCTGTTACCTGGCAGCAGTGTGTCTGTTACCTGGCAGCAGTGTGTCTGTTACCTGGCAGCAGTGTGTCTGTTACCTGGCAGCCATCGTGCAGCGCTGTGATGTAGTGTCTGTTACCTGGCAGCCGTCGTGCAGCGCTGTGATGTAGTGTCTGTTACCTGGCAGCCGTCGTGCAGCGCTGTGATGTAGTGTCTGTTACCTGGCAGCAGTGTGTCTGTTACCTGGCGGCCATCGTGCAGCGCTGTGATGTAGTGTCTGTTACCTGGCAGCCGTCGTGCAGCGCTGTGATGTAGTGTGTGTCCTGGTGCGTGAGCTCCTCTCCACTGCTCCCTCTGAAGCGCAGCGCGTGCTGGTGGCTGAAGGTGGCGGTATGGAGCCAGGCAGCTGAGTTCTGACAGTGGTAGGTGAACGTCTGTCTGGATGAAGCACTCAACAGCTTAAGAAACACCAACTGGACTACATGGACCGGACTGCCATCTGAACCGGAATAGGAGAACTAGGGAGGGAGGGAGGGAGGGAGGGAGGGAGAGAGAGAGAGAGAGAGAGAGAGAGAGAGGGGGCATTGAGTATGAAAAAGGGATATATCATAGAGAGAGCAGGATCACAAGAAACACACACACACACACTGCGTACCTGCTTTCCTTTCCTGAACTGGCTGTACCAGGTACCAGGTTTCTCTCCTTTCCAGGAACTCAGCTTCACCTGTAGAAGACACGTCAGTCATTACAGTACATTCATCACTTCTCACTATACTGAACCCAGCTCTACCTGTAGTGATTTGTCCCTCGCTCACATGGAGGAGAGGAGAGTGATCGTGTGGACTCACCGATTGGAACTTCATGTCAGGGTACAGACATGTCTCTCCATCGGCCGTGAAGTTACAGAACACCTTGAAGGAGTCTCTATGGCAACCCTGGTTAGGGTCTATCCAGTACTCACCTACGTCGGGGGGGGGGGTAGATTTGGGGAAGAGAGAGGTGGGAAAGAGAGAGGGCGTGTAAGCTCTGTTGATAATTTGATTATATAGGTTGTACATTGTTGATGTAGTGACAGACAGAGGTAGATATACTGAGAGGTAGGTACCATCAGTGAACTCTGGTGAGACAGAGAGATAGATGTATAGATTGACAGAGAGATAGACAGAGAGATAGATGTATAGATTGACAGAGAGATAGACAGAGAGATAGATGTATAGATTGACAGAGAGATAGACAGAGAGATAGATGTATAGATTGACAGAGAGATAGACAGAGAGATAGATGTATAGATTGACAGAGAGATAGACAGAGAGATAGATGTATAGATTGACAGAGAGATAGACAGAGAGATAGATGTATAGATTGATATAGAGATAGATGTATAGACAGATAGATGTATAGATTGATATAGAGATAGACAGAGAGATAGATGTATATACTGATATAGAGATAGACAGAGAGATAGATGTATAGATTGATATAGAGATAGACAGAGAGATAGATGTATAGACTGATATAGAGATAGATGTATCGATTGATATAGAGATAGACGTATAGACTGATATAGAGATAGACAGATAGATGTATAGATTGATATAGAGATAGATAGAGAGATAGATGTATAGACTGATATAGAGATAGACAGATAGATGTATAGATTGATATAGAGATAGACAGAGAGATAGATGTATAGACTGATATAGAGATAGACAGAGAGATAGATGTATAGATTGATATAGAGATAGACAGAGAGATAGATGTATAGACTGATATAGAGATAGATAGAGAGATAGATGTATCGATTGATATAGAGATAGACAGAGAGATAGATGTATAGACTGATATAGAGATAGATAGAGAGATAGATGTATCGATTGATATAGAGATAGACAGAGAGATAGATGTATAGACTGATATAGAGATAGATAGAGAGATAGATGTATAGATTGATAAGAGATGGATAGAGAGAGATGTATAGATTGATATAGAGATAGATGTATAGATTGATATAGAGATAGACAGAGAGATAGATGTGTAGATTGATATAGAGATTGTGATAGATAGAGAGATATATATATGTATAGAGATAGATATATGTATAGAGATAGATAGATAGATAGATAGATAGATAGATAGATAGATAGATAGATAGATAGATAGATAGATAGATAGATAGATAGATAGATAGATAGATAGATAGATAGATAGATAGATAGATAGATGAGTGAAAGTGAGGTATGTACCATCAGTGTACTTTGGGAACAACAGCTGTAGCTCCTTGCAGGTTCGGGCTGGATACTGGTAGGTCCCCAGGGGGGTCCTCAGACCCTCTACCTCCGTCCTCATAGAAGAGAGAGAAGCAAACACCTCCTCCATCTCTTTCTCCTCCTCCTGCCCTGCCTGGTCTGCCTGCATCCTCTCCTCCTCTCCCTCCTCCCTTCCCTCCATCCCCTCTTGCTCTTCCTCGTCTTCCAGAGCGGCCCCGTCAAAGGAAGAGTGTTGCCTCCTCCTCCTTCCTCTCTCCTGCACCGGGAGAGACTGAAGACCCACCGCAGGGAGACCCTGAGAGGAGGAGAGGCATTTCTAAATGAGGTTCTAAGGTTCTATGTGAAGGTTTCATGTTATCTTCTGAGGTTCTGATGGAGGTTCTATGTGAAGGTTCTAGGTGATGTTCTAAGGTTCTATTTGGAGGTTATTTGTGGAGGTTCTATGCAGTGGTTCTTGGTGTGGCTCTATGGTTTTATGTGGAGATTCTAGGTGAAGTTCTAAGGTTCTAAGCAGATGTAATTGGTGGAACTCACAGGAGGTCCAGGAGGGCCAGCAGGACCTGTATCTCCGATAGCACCAATGGGACCCTGATTCCCTTTAGAACCCTTCTGTCCTACTCTACCCTGAGAGAGAGAGAGAGAGAGAGAGAGAGAGAGAGAGAGAGAGAGAGAGAGAGAGAGAGCATGCATGACACAGAAAGAGAGAGAGAGAAAGAGAGAGAGAGGGAGAAAGCAAATTATTTGACAATGGTTACTGATCAAAACCTTAGAAAAACCTTGACAAAGTACAGGCTCAGTGAGCACAGCCTTTCCATTGAGAAGGGTAGACACAGGAAAACCTGGCTCCCTGTAGAGGAAAGGCTGTGCAACCACTGCACCACAGCAGAACCTGAGACAGAGCTGCATTTCCTGACAAAATGTCAAAAATATAAAACCACAGAGATCCTTTCAGTAACATAACATAATTATAACAATAATAAATAGTAACAATAAACCGTAAATAGTAATAGTGATAGTGGAAAGTGTGTCTTCTGTGATAGTAATAGTAATAGTGATAGTGATAGTACAAATAGGCAGATAGTAATAGTAAATCTCGAGTCTGATAAAAAGCCAAATAGTAATAGTATAGTGATAGTAATAGTAATAGTAAATAGTGATAGTAAAAAATAGTAATAGTGATAGTAATAGTGATAGTATAGTAATAGTAATAGTGATAATCTAAAAGTTGTGAAAAAGTAATAGTGATAGTTTCTGAATAGTAATAGTGATAGTAATATGTAATAGTAATTTGTAGTGTCAAGATAGTAATAGTGATAGTGATAGTAATAGTGGTGGCGTAATAGTGAATAGATAAGTGATAGTAATAGTGATAGTGTATATAGTAATAGTGAATAGTAATAGATAGTAATAGTGATAGTAATAGTGAGTAGTAATAGTGATAGTAATGAATAGTATAGTGATAGGATATTTGTCTGTAAATAGTAATAGTAATAGTGATAGTGATAGTAATAGTGAATAGTAATAGTAATCTCTAGTGATAGTAATAGTGATAGTATAGTAATTCCCAGTGATAGTGAATAGTAATAGTGATAGTTGGCTGATAATAGTAATAGTGATAGCTGATTTGAGCAAAAAAAGCAGGTAGTAATAGTGATGATGATAGTAATAAACCTCCAATAGTAATAGTAATAGTGATAGTGATAGTAATAGTAATAGTGATAGGCTAATAGTAATAGTTTGTGAGCACATAGTGATAGTGATAACCTGAACAAAACATCACACAAAGTAGTAATAGTAGCTGATAGTGAACTAGTGAAAAGATGGGATACCACCAATATAGTCAATAGTGATAGTGCAATCACATATAGTGTTCAAGTAAAAGTTAAAATTTAATATTTGTTTTAGTGATAGTAATAGTGATAGATTTTTGCACTTTATTTTTTGTAATAGTGATAGTAATAGTTCAGTAGTGGATATAGTTGCTAGTAATAGTAAAATAGTAATAGTAATAGTGAATAGTAATAATGTTATGTTATAGTAATAGTTATATAAAGAAATAGTAATAGTGTCTAGTTGATAGTGATAGTAGATAGTGATAGTGAATAGTAATAGTATTTGTAATAGTAGGTAGTGATAGTGATAGTAATAGTATAGTAATAATGATAACAGTCCGATAGTGATAGTAATAGTGATAGTGCAATAGTGCATTTCCTGAGTAAAAATAGTAATAGTAACATAGTAATAGTAATAGTAATAAGTGATAGTAATAGTAATAGTAATAGTGATAGTAATAGTGATAGTAATAGTGATAGTAATAGTAATAGTAATAGTAATAGTGATAGTGATAGTGATAGTAATAGTGATAGTAATAGTGATAGTAATAGTGATAGTATAGTAATAGTAATAGTGATAGTAATAGTAATAGTAATAGTAATAGTGATAGTAATAGTGATAGTAATAGTGATAGTAATAGTGATAGTAATAGTGATAGTGATAGTAATAGTAATAGTGATAGTAATAGTAATAGTAATAGTAATAGTAATAGTAATAGTAATAGTAATAGTGATAGTGATAGTGATAGTGATAGTAATAGTGATACTATTAATAGTAATAGCGATAGTAATAGTGATAGTAATAGTAATAGTGATAGTGATAGTAATAGTGATAGTAATAGTAATAGTAATAGTGATACTATTAATAGTAATAGTGATAGTAATAGTGATAGTAATAGTGATAGTGATAGTGATAGTAATAGTGATAGTAATAGTAATAGTAATAGTGATAGTAATAGTGATAGTAATAGTAATAGTGATAGTAATAGTGATAGTAATAGTAATAATAGTGATAGTAATAGTAATAGTGATAGTGAATAGTAATAGTAATAGTGATAGTAATAGTAATAGTAATAGTAATAGTGATAGTAATAGGAATAGTAATAGTGATAGTGATAGTAATAGTGATAGTGATAGTAATAGTAATAGTAGTAATAGTGATAGTAATAGTAATAGTGATAGTGATAGTAATAGTGATAGTAATAGTAATAGTAATAGTGATATAGTAATAGTAATAGTAATAGTAATAGTATAGTAATAGTGATAGTAATAGTGATAGTAATAGTAATAGTAATAGTAATAGTAATAGTGATAGTGATAGTGATAGTGATAGTAATAGTAATAGTGATAGTGATAGCGATAGTGATAGTAATAGTGATAGTAATAGTGATAGCGATAGTGATAGTAATAGTAATAGTGATACTAATAGTAATAGTAATAGTAATAGTGATAGTAATAGGAATAGTAATAGTGAATAGTGATAGTAATAGTGATAGTAATAGTAATAGTGATAGTGATAGTGATAGTAATAGTAATAGTAATAGTAATAGTGATAGTAATAGTGATAGTAATAGTAATAGTGATAGTAATAGTAATAGTGATAGTAATAGTAATAGTGATAGTAATAGGAATAGTAATAGTGATAGTGATAGTAATAGTGATAGTAATAGTAATAGTGATACTATTAATAGTAATAGTGATAGTAATAGTGATAGTAATAGTAATAGTAATAGTGATAGTAATAGTAATAGTGATAGTAATAGTAATAGTGATAGTAATAGTAATAGTGATAGTGATAGTAATAGTGATAGTAATAGTGATAGTAATAGTAATAGTGATAGTAATAATAGTAATAGTGATAGTAATAGTGATAGTAATAGTAATAGTGATAGTAATAGTGATAGTAATAGTAATAGTGATAGTAATAGTGATAGTGATAATAGTAATAGTGATAGTAATAGTAATAGTAATAGTGATAGTAATAGTAAGTAATAGTAATAGTGATAGGAATAGTGATAGTAATAGTAATAGTAATAGTGATAGGAATAGTAATAGTGATAGTAATAGTAATAGTAATAGTGATAGTAAATAGTAATAGTGATAGTAATAGTGATAGTAATAGTAAGTAATAGTATAGTGATAGTAATAGTAATAGTGATAGTAATAGTGATAGTAATAGTGATAGTAATAGTGATAGTAGTGATAGTAATAGTAATAGTAATAGTGATAGTAATAGTGATAGTGATAGTAATAGTGATAGTGATAGTAATAATAATAGTGATAGTAATAGTAATAATAGTAATAGTAAGTAATAGTAATAGTAATAGTAAGTAATAGTAATAGTAATAGTAATATAATAATGTAATAATAGTATAGTAATATTAATGTAATAAATAGTAATAGTATTAATGTAATAATAGTAAGTAATATTAATGTAATAATAGTAATAGTAATATTAATAGTAATAAATAGTAATAGTATTAATGTAATAATAGTAAGTAATATTAATGTAATAATAGTAAGTAGTATTAATGTAATAATAGTAATAGTATAGTATAGTAATGTAAGTAATAGTAATAGTAATAATGTAAAATAGTAATAGTATTAATGTAATAATAGTAAGTAATAGTAATAGTAATAATAGTAAGTATTAATAGTAATAGTAATAATAGTAAGTAATAGTAATGTAATAATAGTAAGTAGTATTAATGTAATAATAGTAAGTAGTATTAATGTAATAATAGTAATAAGTAGTATTAATGTAATAATAGTAAGTAATATTAATGTAATAATAGTAAGTAATATTAATGTAATAATAGTAAGTAGTATTAATGTATAAATAGTAAGTAGTATTAATGTAATAATAGTAAGTAATAGTATTAATGTAATAATAATAGTAATAGTATAGTAATGTAATAATGATAGTAGTGATAGTAATAGTAAAATAATAGTATAGTAATAATATAGTGATAATGTAATAATAATAGTAAGTAGTATTAATGTAATAGTAATAGAAATAGTATAGATACTTAAGAGAGACCAAGTAGTATTAATGTAATAACCTGTGGAACATTAGTATCCTAAATAGACCAAATAGACCCTTCCTTAAAGAAACAACAAACAAGTAATATTAATGTAACAACATGTAGTAGTTTGTAATTGTAACCAGTATAGTAACTTGTGCTGGAACGGTCCAGGATTCAGTGGTAAGGCGAAAGGTAAACAGTGTGTATTAACCAAGAGCCTAATAGTGTGTGTAATATTAATGTAATAATAGTAAGTAGTATTAATGTAATAATAATAGTAAGTAATATTAATGTAATAATAGTAAGTAATAATAATGTAATAATAGTAAGTAGTATTAATGTAATAATAGTAAGTAATATTAATGTAATAATAGTAAGTAGTATTAATGTAATAATAGTAAGTAGTATTAATGTAATAATAGTAAGTAATATTAATGTAATAATAGTATTAATGTAATAATAGTAAGTAGTATTAATGTAATGTGTATATTAATGTAATAATAATAGTAAGTAGTATTAATGTAATAATTAGTAAGTAGTATTAATGTAATAATAGTAAGTAGTATTAATGTAATAATAGTAAGTAGTATTAATGTAATAATAATAGTAAGTAGTATTAATGTAATAATAGTAAGTAGTATTAATGTAATAATAGTAAGTAGTATTAATGTAATAATAATAGTAAGTAATATTAATGTAATAATAATAGTAACTAATTGTAATAGTGATAGTATGTAATAATAACAGTAATAATAATAGTAAGTAATTGTAATAGTAATAGAAATAGATAGTGATACTCACAGAGAGACCAGGTAGACCTGGAGGACCATTAGGACCTGCTAGACCAACCAGACCCTGAAACAACAAACACACCGTCAATGCAACAACATGTAATGTGATGCAGGTGGTTTGCAACCACTATAAGTAACTTTGCTGGACACGGTCCAGGATTCAGTTGAAAGGGCAAACACAGTGTGTATCAGACCAAGAGCCTTGGTGTGTGTGTGTGTGTGTGTGTGTGTGTGTCACCTCGTCTCCTTTGGGTCCCAGTAGACCCTGGTTCCCTGGAAATCCTCTGTCTCCCTTCTCTGCCCCTAAATAACACTCACTGATAGAGGATGCCCCCATAACAGCCACAGATAGCAGTGACCCCTCACATAACACACACTTAGATAGCACTGTGATGCCCCTACACACATAACACACACTTAGATAGCACTGTGATGCCCCTACACACATAACACACACTTAGATAGCACTGTGATGACCCTACACACATAACACACACTTAGATAGCACAGTGATGCCCCTACACACATAACACACACTTAGATAGCACTGGGACTTAGATAACACACACTTAGATAGTATGTGTGATGACCCTACACACACATACAGTGAGGGAAAAAAGTATTTGATCCCCTGCTGATTTTGTACATTAGCCCACTGACAAAGAAATTATTAGTCTATAATTTTAATGTTAGGTTTATTTGAACAGTGAGAGACAGAATATCAACAAAAAGATCTTCTCCAAGTCATTAAGGTTTGGCAACTCGAACCTTCAGCTCCCTCCACAGATTTTCTATGGGATTAAGGTCTGGAGACTGGCTAGGCCACTCCAGGACCTTAATATGCTTCTTCTTGAGCCACTCCTTTGTTGCCTTGGCTGTGTGTTTTGGGTCATTGTCATGCTGGAATACCCATCCACGACCCATGTTCAATGCCCTGGCTGAGGGAAGGAGGTTCTCACCCAAGATTTGATGGTACATGGCCCCGTCCATCGACCCTTTGATGCGGTGAAGTTGTCCTGTCCCCTTAGCAGAAAAACACCCCCAAAGCATAATGTTTCCACCTCCATGTTTGACGGTGGGGATGGTGTTCTTGGGGTCAAAGGCAGCATTTATCCTCCAGGTTGAGTTGATGCCAAAGAGCTCCATTTTGGTCTCATCTGACCACAACACTTTCACCCAGTTGTCCTCTGAATCATTCAGATGTTCATTGGCAAACTTCAGATGGGCATGTATATGTGCTTTCTTGAGCAAGGGGACCTTGCGGGCAATACAGGATTTCAGTCCTTCAATGCGTAGTGTGATGCCAATTGTTTTCTTGGTGACTATGGTCCCAGCTGCCTTGAGATCATTGACAAGATCCTCCCGTGTAGTTCTGGGCTGATTCCTCATTGTTCTCATGATCATTGCAACTCCACGAGGTGAGATCTTGCATGGAGCCCCAGGCCGAGGGAGATTGACAGTTCTTTAGTGTTTCTTCCATTTGCGAATAATCGCACCAACTGTTGTCACCTTCTCACCAAGCTGCTTGGCGATGGTCTTGTAGCCCATTCCAGCCTTGTGTAGGTCTATAATCTTGTCCCTGACATCCTTGGAGAGCTCTTTGGTCTTGGCCATGGTGGAGGGTTTGGAATCTGATTGATTGATTGCTTCTGTGGACAGGTGTCTTTTATACAGGTAACAAACTGAGATTAGGAGGACTCCCTTTAAGAGTGTGCTCATAATCTCAGCTTGTTACCTGTATAAAAGACACCTGGGAGCCAGAAACCTTTCTGATTGAGAGGGGGGTCAAATACTTATTTCCCTCATTAAAATGCAAATGAATGTATAACATTGTTGACATGCGTTTTTCTGGATTTTTTGTTGTTGTTATTCTGTCTCTCAATGTTCAAATAAACCTCCCATTAACATTATAGACGGATCATTTCTTTGTCAAGTGGGCAAACGTACAAAATCAGCAGGGGATCAAATACTGTTTTCCCTCACTGTAGCACACACTTAGTTAGCACTGGGGGGGGGGGGGTCTGTGTGTGTGTGTTGTCACCTTGTCTCCCTTCCTGCCTGGATCTCCCTTCAACCCCGGTAGTCCTGGAGGACCCTGTGGGAAAGAGGACAGAGAGCAAAGGTGACAGAGGTCAAGCTAGAGCTCAAACTAGAGGTCAGAGTAGAGTTCCAAGGTCAGATAGGGTTCCGTCCCAAATGGTACCCTGTTCCCTATATAGTGCACTACTTTAGACCAGGGCACATAGGTCTTCCTATTCCCTATGTAGTGCACTACTTTAGACCAGGGCACATAGGTCTTCCTATTCCCTATATAGTGCACTACTTTAGACCAGGGCACATAGGACTTCCTATTCCCTATATAGTGCACTACTTTAGATCAGGGTACATAGATCTAGGGCAAATTGGGACACAACCTTAGTAAACTAGCCTTAGTAAACTAGTCTTAATAAACCAGCCATGTAAATTATCCTTAGTAAACTAGCCATAGTAAATCAGCCTTAGGAAACGAGCCTTAGTAAACTAGCCTTAGTAAACCAGCCTAGCCTTAATAAACTAGCCTAAAAACTAGCCTGAGTAAACTAGCCTTAGTAAACTAGCCTAGGTAAACTAGCCTTAGTAAACTAGCCTTAGTAAACCAGCCTTAGTAAACCAGCCTTAGTAAACCAGCCTTAGTAAACTAGCCTTGGTAAACTAGCCTCGGTAACCTAGTCTTAGTAAATTAGCCTAAGTAAACCAGCCTTAGTAAACTAGCCTTAGTAAACCAGCCTTAGTAAACTAGCCTGTGACTGTAAACTAGCCTCGGTAACCTAGTCTTAGTAAATTAGCCTAAGTAAACTGAGCCTGTAGTAAATGTAGGGTCTTAGTAAACCAGCCTTGTAGTAAACTAGCCTTAGTAAACCAGGGCTGTAGTAAACAGGATGTAGGGTCTTAGTAAACCAGCCTTAGGTAAACTAGCCTGACGATAGGGCTGTAACATAGTCTTAGTAAACTGAACCTTAGTAAACTGAGATAGGGCTAAACAGGATAACTTAGTAGTTTGAGATAGGGCTGTAGACTGATACAGGATGTATGGGTCTATAGTAGTGACTGAGATAGGGCTGTAGACCGATACAGGATGTATGGGTCTATAGTAGTGACTGAGATAGGGCTGTAGACCGATACAGGATGTATGGGTCTATAGTAGTGACTGAGATAGGGCTGTAGACCGATACAGGATGTATGGGTCTATAGTAGTGACTGAGATAGGGCTGTAGACCGATACAGGATGTATGGGTCTATAGTAGTGACTGTCTATAGTAGATAGGGCTGTAGACCGATACAGGATGTTTGGGTCTATAGTAGTGACTGATGTAGGGTCTATAGGGCTGTAGACCGATACAGGATGTATGGGTCTATAGTAGTGACTGAGATAGGGCTGTATGGGTCTATAGTAGTGACTGAGATAGGGCTGTAGACCGATACAGGATGTATGGGTCTATAGTAGTGACTGAGATAGGGCTGTAGACTGTAGAGAAAGGGACAACGGATGGAGTGGGATGGAAGGATGGAGAGATGGATGATAAAGGTGTAGACTGAGGATAAAGGGACAACGGATGGAGTGGGATGGAAGGATGGAGAGATGGATGATAAAGGTGTAGACTGTTTTACCATGGGTCCTGGTGGTCCTGTTACGCCTGGTGGTCCATTTAAACCTTGTTCCCCCTGAGAGAGAGAGAGAGAGAGAGAGAGAGAGAGAGAGAGAGAGAGAGAGAGACATTAATTGGTTTTATTTGAACTGTATTGTCATTGATGAAGTTGATCAGTTTTACATTCTCAGTATAGTACATCTGGCATATGAGGTTGTGTGGTCATGAGTTGACAGGCCCGGGGTCAGGGTGTGTGTGTGTGTGTGTGCTCACCGCTGGGCCAGGGATCCCTCTGAGACCACTAGGACCTGGTTTACCAGAATGTCCCTGGGCTCCCACCGGTCCTGTCTTCCCCAGGAGACCCTCCAACCCTGGAGATCCCTTCCCTCCTTTCATCCCCGCTTTCCCCTGCTTCCCTTCTTTACCCAGGTGACCCTAACAGGGAAATAAAGGAATATTTAAGATGTTGAAATTACATATGAACTAACTAACACACAGTGACACTCTCTCTCTCTCTCTCTCTCTCTCACCCTGCGTCCCGGTGGTCCTGAGGGCCCGGGTTCCCCTGATGCTCCTGGTGGACCCTACAGAAAACAACAATGAAACCCCTCAAGTTGTAGAAAACACCTGAAACGTCTGAACAACGAGACA
>NC_088410.1:10959184-11009184 GCF_034236695.1 Oncorhynchus nerka
CAGTATTAGTGTAGTCTCTGGGTAGTTGTGGCAGTATTAGTGTAGTCTTGTGGCAGTATTAGTGTAGTCTCTGGGTAGTCTTGTGGCAGTATTAGTGTAGTCTCTGGGTAGTCTTGTGGCAGTATTAGTGTAGTCTCTGGGTAGTCTTGGTGCAGTATTATTGTAGTCTCTGGGTAGTCTTGTGGCAGTATTAGTGTAGTCTCTGGGTAGTCTTGTGGCAGTATTAGTGTAGTCTTGTGGCAGTATTAGTGTAGTCTCTGGGTAGTCTTGTGGCAGTATTAGTGTAGTCTCTGGGTCGTCTTGTGGCAGTATTAATGTAGTCTCTGGGTAGTCTTATGGCAGTATTAGTGTAGTCTCTGGGTAGTCTTGTGGCAGTATTAGTGTAGTCTTGTGGCAGTATTAGTGTAGTCTCCGGGTAGTCTTGTGGCAGTATTAGTGTAGTATTGGTAGTAGTATTGGTTTTGCATTAGTATAATAACAGGGTAGTATTAGGGTAGTACTGTATTAGTATAATATCAGAGTAGTATTAGGGTAGTATTGGTTTAGTATTCGTGTAGTATTAGGGTAGTATTTGTGTAGTACTGTATTAGTATAATATCAGAGTAGTATTAGGGTAGTATTGGTTTAGTATTCGTGTAGTATTAGGGTAGTATTGGTGTAGTACTGTATTCGTGTAATATTGGTGTAGATCTGGTGTAGTAATTATCTCAGTAGACTCACTGATTCTCCTTTGTCTCCTTTGCTGCCCTTCTGCCCTGGTCCTCCAGTCTCTCCCTACACACACACACAATAAACGCCTTCAGATACACACAACAACAACAACAACAACAACAACACACACAGGGACAGGCCATGTTACCTTATCCCCATCCTCCCCCGGGGGTCCTGCAGGACCTGCAGCTCCAGGTAGTCCTAGAGGTCCCTGGTCTCCATCCTGTCCTGATGGTCCAATGGGACCCGCCCCTCCCTGGGACAACACAACGCACACACAGACAGTTACATTACCTACACACAACTCTGGAACTATAGGGACTCAGAACTCACAATATGGAATGTAGAACCCAGAATATGGAACACCTTTACAGTACCTACCGGTTCCCCCTTCTCTCCCATTGGTCCAGGTCCACCCACAGCCCCTGCCCTCCCAGGCTGACCAATGGCACCGGCTGACCCTGGGGGACCCCTCTCACCACCGGCCCCCTGCAGAGAGAGAGAGGGGGAGGGGGGAGGGGATTTACATATGTACATTATACATCTTCACACTGTCTGTCTGGCGTCTGTGTTGGCAGATGGAGAGAGAGGAAGTGTCTGTCTGGGGTCTGCGTTGGCAGATGGAGCGAGAGGAAGTGTCTGTCTGTCTGGGGTCTGTGTTGGCAGATGGAGAGGAAGTGTCTGTCTGGGGTCTGTGTTGGCAGATGGAGAGAGAGGAAGTGTCTGTCTAGGGTCTGTGTTGGCAGATGGAGAGAGAGGAAGTGTCTGTCTAGGGTCTGTGTTGGCAGATGGAGAGAGAGGAAGTGTCTGTCTGGGGTCTGTGTTGGCAGATGGAGAGAGAGGAAGTGTCTGTCTGGGGTCTGTGTTGGCAGATGGAGAGGAAGTGTCTGTCTGGGGTCTGTGTTGGCAGATGGAGAGAGGAAGTGTCTGTCTAGGGTCTGTGTTGGCAGATGGAGAGAGGAAGTGTCTGTCTGGGGTCTGTGTTGGCAGATGGAGAGAGGAAGTGTCTGTCTGGGGTCTGTGTTGGCAGATGGAGAGAGGAAGTGTCTGTCTGGGGTCTGTGTTGGCAGATGGAGAGGAAGTGTCTGTCTGGGGTCTGTGTTGGCAGATGGAGAGGAAGTGTCTGTCTGGGGTCTGTGTTGGCAGATGGAGAGGAAGTGTCTGTCTGGGGTCTGTGTTGGCAGATGGAGAGGAAGTGTCTGTCTGGGGTCTGTGTTGGCAGATGGAGAGTGAGGAAGTGTCTGTCTGTCTGAGGTCTGTGTTGGCAGATGGAGAGAGAGGAAGTGAGGAATAGAGAGAGAAGACAGATGTAGAAGGAGAGGAGAGAGGACTCACTATAGCTCCTGCTGCTCCGACTGGTCCTTCACCTCCTTTCAGACCAGCAGGACCCTGGGGAGAACACACTGCTATCATACCATCACAGGATCTGTGTCTGTGTCAGTCTCTGTGTCTGTGTCTGTCTCTGTGTCTGTCTCTGTGTCTGTCTCTGTGTCTGTCTCTGTGTCTGTCTCTGTGTCTGTCTCTGTGAAGGTCTCTGTGAAGGTCTGTGTCTGTCTCTGTGTCTGTGTATGTGTGTGTGTCTGTCTCTGTGTCTGTCTGTGTGTGTATCTCTGTGTCTCTGTGTGTGTCTGTGTGTCTGTGTGTTACCATGCCCCCGGCAGCCCCTCTGCTGCCTCTGAAGCCCCTAAGTCCTGGAGGACCAGCTTTCCCAGAAGTCCCTCCTGTGCCCGGGTCGCCCTGGAAACAACAACAACAACAGCTCTGATTGGTGGAACGCTCATGAGGTCAATTGAACTTACCAATGAAGATGATTCTTGTAATGATTGGTAATGGTGATTATCGGGGTGAAAACAATGATGATTCATAATGATGATGATGATGATGATGATGATGATGACGAAGAATCACCTTAGCTCCCTCCTTCCCGGCGGCGCCAGGTAAGCCCTGCTCTCCCGGTACGCCAGGTGACCCGGGGTGACCTCTGTCTCCCAACGACCCGGTCTCACCTGATTTACCCTGCAGCAACCAATCAGGTTAGCGAGAACACAAACAGACCAATCAGGTTAGAGAGAACACACATAGCAACCAATCAGACTCACCTGTGGCCCCACAACACCTCCTGGACCTGGGGGTCCCGTCTTTCCTTGGAAACCCTGGAGAGAGAGAGAAAGAGAGAGGGAGGAGAGGGAGAGAGGGAGAGAGAGAAAGAGAGAGGGAGAGAGGAAGAGAGAGAAAGAGAGGGAGAGAGAGAAAGAGAGAGGAAGAGAGAGGAAGAGAGAGAAAGAGAGAGGGAGAGAGAGAAAGAGAGAGAGAGAGAGAGAGAGAGAGAGAGAGAGAGAGAAGAGAGAGAAAAGAGAGAGAGAGAGAAAAAGAGAGAGAGAGAGAGAGAGAAAAAGAGAGAGAGAGAGAGAGAGAGAGAGAGAGAGAGAGAAAGAGGAAGAGGAAGAGGAAGAGAAAGAGAGATACATTAGTGGATGGATAGGTGTATTTAGGTAACTTCTTGTGACATCTAACCTCTACTCACCGGCTCTCCTCTCTGACCTGGATGACCCGGAAGTCCATCTTTCCCCGCTGGACCCTACACACACACACAGGAAGGGACATCACAGTCACACAATTCAACATCCTGTTACACTACAATGACAGTGTGTGTGTGTGTGTGTGTGTGTGTGTGTGTGTGTGTGTGTGTGTGTGTGTGTGTGTGTGTGTGTGTGTGTGTGTGTGTGTGTGTGTGTGTGTGTGTGTGTGTGTGTGTGTGTGTCACTCACGTTCGGTCCCTTGGGTCCTGATTCCCCGTTCCGTCCTTGTGGCCCTTGAGGCCCCTAGACAGCACATAAATGAATCAATCAAACAGTCAATCAGTTAATTAATTAAACACTTATCCAACCCATCAAACACATAATTCAATCAAGTAAGCAATTAGCAAGTTAGCCAATTAACAAATCAACCAATCAAACACTTACACAAACAATCAACCAGTCAACAAATATACTAATTAACAAATCAGCCAATCAACTAATTAACCAATCAATCAATAAACCGATCAATGAGGCATGACGTTCCTGTCCTTACCCTGTCTCCAGTTGGTCCGTTGGGTCCATCATGTCCAGAGGAGCCCTGTGACAGACAGCACGGAAAACAGACAAATCAAATACAATTGTATTGGTCGCATAGACATATTTAACGAGTGTTATTGCGGGTGTAACGAAATGCTCATGTTCCCAGCTCCGACAGTAATATCTAACAATACAAAACAATACAGGCAAACCTAAAAAAGTATAAGAATGGAATCAAGAAATATAGAAATATTAGGACGAGCAATGTCCGAGTCGGGAATATAAATCTATATGTACAGAATGTATTCAGACCTCTGGACACTTTCGTTACGTTACAGCCTTATCCTACATTTTTTTATTTTTTTTAAAATCCTCAGTAATCTGCACATAACACCCCATAATACCCAATAATGACATCACAATACCCTATAATGACATCACAATACCCTATAATGACATCACGATACCCTATAATGACATCACAATACCCTATAATGACATCACAATACCCCATAATAATAAAGGTTATGAGAAATTTTTGCAAAATTTATAAAAGTAAAATATAAAAATAAACGTATTTACATAAGTATTCAGACCCTTTGCTATGAGACTCGAAAATGAGCTCAGGTGCATCCTGTTTCCATTGATCATCCTTGAGATGTTTCTTGATTGGAGGAGTCCACTTGTGGTAAATGTAATTGATTGGTCATTATTTAGAAAGGCACACACCTGTCTATATAAGGTCCCACAGTCGACAGTGCATGTCAGAGCAAAAACAATGCCGTGAGGTCGAAGGAGACAGGATTGTGTTCAGATCTGGCTCAGGCTCAGATCTGGGGAAGGGTACAAAAACATTTCACTAGCATTGATGGTCCCCAAGAACACAATGGCCTCCATCATTCTTAAATGGAAGAAGTTTGGAACCACCAAGAGTCTTCCTAGCGCTGGCCGCCCGGCCAAACTGAGCAATCAGGGGAGAAGGGCCTTGGTCAGGGAGGTGAACAAGAACCCGATGGTCACTCTGACAGAGCTCCAGAGGTCCTCTGTGGAGATGGGAGAACCTTCCAGAAGGACAACTATCTCTGCAGCACTCCACCAATCAGGCCTTAATGGTAGAGAGGCCAGACGGAAACCACTACTCAGTAAAAGGCACATGACAGCCAACTTGGAGTTTGCCAAAAGGCACCTAAAGACTCTCAGACCATGAGAAACAAGATTCTCTGGTCTGATGAAACCAAGATTGAACTCTTTGGCCCGAATGCCAAGTGTGACATCTGGAGGAAACCTGGCACCATCCCTACGGTGAAGCATGGTGGTGGCAGCATCATGCTGTGGGGATGTTTTTCAGCGGCAGGGACTGAGACTAGTCAGGATCGAGGCAAAAATGAACGGAGCAAAGTAGAGAGATATCATTTTCAAAATTAGATTTGCTAAAATGTCTAAAAAATCTGTTTTTGCTTTGTCATTATAGGATATTGTGTTTAGATTGATGAGGGAGGGGAAAAAACATTTAATACATTTTAAAATTACACTTTAACAAAATATGGAAAAAGTTAAGGGGTCTGAATACTTTCCGAATGCTTTGTATTCAATTATAGAATACTATACAATATACTATTCTATTAACTTATAGAATACTATACAATATACTATACTATTAACTTATAGAATACTATACAATATACTATACTATTAACTTATAGAATACTATACAATATACTATACTATTAACTTATAGACTACTATGCTGTATACTATACAGTTATCTTATAGAATACTATATTATACTATTAACTTATATAATACTATACTATATACTATTAACGTATATAATACTATACTATATACTATAATATGAATCAGTGTGACTGAGGTTATGCTCCAAATGGCATCCTATTCTCTGTGTAGTGCACTACTTTTTAGGGTGCCATTTGGGATGCATGCTGTGTTACTGCTGGATAGAGAGATTATGATGACCTCATAATGATTAGAATGGGTTGAACTCTGACCTTTCCCCCTGTCTTCCCCGTTGGTCCCTTGGCACCCCGACCCCCACGCACCCCCTGCAGGAAAAACAACAGTATTACACACACAGATAAACACTCATGGGCAGAGACAAACACACACACACACACACACACACACACACACACACACACGCACACACACAGATAAACTCACAGAGACAAACACACACACACACACACACACACACACACACACACACACACACACACACACACACACACACACAGATAAACACACACAGATAAACACTCATGGGCAGAGACAAACACACACACACACACACACACACACACACACACACACACACACGCACACACACACGCGCACACACACAGATAAACACACACAGATAAACACGCATAGGCAGAGACAAACACACACACACACGCACAGACAGTACTAACACACACGTACACACACAGACAGTACTCACACACGTACACAAACAGACAGTACTCACACAAACACACACGTACACACACAGACAGTACTCACACACACACACACACACAGACAGTACTCACACACGTACACACACAGACAGTACTCACACACACACAGACAGTACTCACACACACACACACAGACAGTACTCACACACGTACACACACAGACAGTACTCACACACACACAGACAGTACTCACACACGTACACACACAGACAGTACTCACACACACACACACAGACAGTACTCACACACACACACACAGACAGTACTCACACACACACACACACACACACACACACACAGACAGTACTCACACACGTACACACACACACAGACCGTACTCACACACGTACACACACAGACAGTACTCACACACACACACACACACACACACATACACACACAGACAGTACTCACGTTAGGACCCCTCTGTCCTGCACTGCCTGCTTCCCCCCCGGGACCCTGTGGAAGAGAAAACAGGACAGACCGTTACCATGGGTACACCATACAGCCCGTTACCATGGATACACCACTGAGTACCTGACAATATACTGTATACTGTACCTGACAATATCCTGTACCTGACAATATACTGTACCTGACAATATACTGTATACTGTACCTGACAATATACTGTACCTGGCAATATACTGTACCTGACAATATACTGTATACTGTACCTGACAATATACTGTACCTGACAATATACTGTACCTGGCAATATACTGTATACTGTACCTGGCAATATACTGTATACTGTACCTGACAATATACTGTATACTGTACCTGACAATATACTGTATACTGTACCTGACAATATACTGTACCTGGCAATATACTGTATACTGTACCTAACAATATACTGTACCTGGCAATATACTGTATACTGTACCTGGCAATATAATGTACCTGACAATATACTGTATACTGTACCTGACAAGATACTGTATACTGTACCTGACAATATACTGTACCTGACAATATACTGTATACTGTACCTGACCAGTACCTGACAATATACTGTATACTGTACCTGACAATATACTGTACCTGACAATATACTGTATACTGTACCTGACAAGATACTGTATATTGTACCTGACAAGATCCTGTACCTGACAATATACTGTATATTGTACCTGACAAGATCCTGTACCTGACAATATACTGTACCTGACAAGATACTGTATATTGTACCTGACAATATACTGTACCTGACAATATACTGTACCTGGCAATATACTGTATACTGTACCTGACAATATACTGTATTTGACAATATATTGTACTTGACAATACACTTTGTTTGTGTTTTCTAAAGCACCGACTTGATGAAAGTGTGTTTCAATTACATAGAAACACAATATAAATACAATAAATATTAACGTGTCCATGTCCAGCAGGGCCCGTATGGCATAGAATTACATGTAGGATCTCTATGTTATGAATATCTATGTGTGCGCTGGTAAATTCAGTCCGGATATCTACTCCTATTTCAGAGCACCTCGTCTAACTGTGTCAGAGCGCAGAATAACGGAATAATTGACAAACGCTTAACACCTGTTGAATATGAGCGGTGTCGGTAAACCTCTGGACCACATGACAACAGCCTAACCAGCTCTGTCACCAATGCTCTGGACCACATGACAACAGCCTAACCAGCTCTGTCACCAACGCTCTGGACCACATGACAACAGCCTAACCAGCTCTGTCACCAACGCTCTGGACCACATGACAACGGCCTAACCAGCTCTGTCACCAACGCTCTGGACCACATGACAACGGCCTAACCAGCTCTGTCACCAACGCTCTGGACCACATGACAACGGCCTAACCAGCTCTGTCACCAACGCTCTGGACCACATGACAACGGCCTAACCAGCTCTGTCACCAACGCTCTGGACCACATGACAACGGCCTAACCAGCTCTGTCACCAACGCTCTGGACCACATGACAACGGCCTAACCAGCTCTGTCTGTAAGGCTCTGGACCACATGACAACAGCCTAACCAGCTCTGTCTGCAATGCTCTGGACCACATGACAACGGCCTAACCAGCTCTGTCACCACCGCTCTGGACCACATGACAACGGCCTAACCAGCTCTGTCACCAACGCTCTGGACCACATGACAACAGCCTAACCAGCTCTGTCACCAACGCTCTGGACCACATGACAACAGCCTAACCAGCTCTGTCACCAACGCTCTGGACCACATGACAACGGCCTAACCAGCTCTGTCACCAACGCTCTGGACCACATGACAACAGCCTAACCAGCTCTGTCACCAACGCTCTGGACCACATGACAACAGCCTAACCAGCTCTGTCACCAACGCTCTGGACCACATGACAACGGCCTAACCAGCTCTGTCACCAACGCTCTGGACCACATGACAACGGCCTAACCAGCTCTGTCACCAACGCTCTGGACCACATGACAACGGCCTAACCAGCTCTGTCACCAACGCTCTGGACCACATGACAACAGCCTAACCAGCTCTGTCTGTAAGGCTCTGGACCACATGACAACGGCCTAACCAGCTCTGTCACCAACGCTCTGGACCACATGACAACGGCCTAACCAGCTCTGTCACCAACGCTCTGGACCACATGACAACGGCCTAACCAGCTCTGTCACCAACGCTCTGGACCACATGACAACGGCCTAACCAGCTCTGTCACCAACGCTCTGGACCACATGACAACGGCCTAACCAGCTCTGTCACCAACGCTCTGGACCACATGACAACGGCCTAACCAGCTCTGTCACCAACGCTCTGGACCACATGACAACGACCTAACCAGCTCTGTCTGTAAACCTCTGGACCACATGACAACGGCCTAACCAGCTCTGTCACCAACGCTCTGGACCACATGACAGAATGCCTAACCAGCTCTGTCACCAACGCTCTGGACCACATGAACACTCAGCCCTAACCAGCTCTGTCACCAACGCTCTGGACCACATGACAACGGCCTAACCAGCTCTGTCACCAACGCTCTGGACCACATGACAACGGCCTAACCAGCTCTGTCACCAACGCTCTGGACCACATGACAACGACCTAACCAGCTCTGTCTGTAAGGGACAGTAAAATGGTCAGAGTGAAGTGTTCTCTCATTTGTGTCTGGAAGTAGAAAGTAAGCCAACGTGTTGGCCAGTTAGCTCGGGTGCTTGACTGCCATTGTGAGGTCAGAATGCTCGGATCAACCCTACTCCTCCTAGAGCGAAACGCTCTGAACGCTCCTAGAGAACACTCTGAACGCTCCTAGAGCGAAACACTCTGAACGCTCCTAGAGAGAACACTCTGAACGCACCTAGAGCGAAACACTCTGAACGCTCCTAGAGCGAAACACTCTGAACGCTCCTAGAGCGAAACACTCTGAACGCTCCTAGAGCGAAACACTCTGAACGCTCCTAGAGCGAAACACTCTGAACGCTCCTAGAGCGAAACACTCTGAACGCTCCTAGAGCGAAACACTCTGAACGCTCCTAGAGCGAAACACTCTGAACGCTCCTAGAGCGAAACACTCTGAACGCTCCTAGAGCGAAACACTCTGAATTTATGAACGGACAATCTGATAACGCTCTTAATTTAGGAACGCCCAGAGTGCACTCTGGCACTCCAGATTGAATGTATGAACACCCCCTATTGTAAAGCCTCCCTCTACTACTCACCCTCTTCCCCTTCTCTCCCAAAACTCCAATAGATCCAGGAAAACCATCCGAACCCTGTTGGGATTGACACACACAGAAACATTACTGCTACGATCAGACAATGTGTTAGTTACTGTTACGATCAGACAATGTGTTAGTTACTGCTACGATCAGACAATGTGTTAGTTACTGTTATGATCAGACAATGTGTTAGCCTTCTCTGTGTTCCTGCTACGATCAGACAATGTGTTAGTTCCTGCTACGATCAGACAATGTGTTAGTTACTGCTACGATCAGACAATGTGTTAGTTCCTGCTACGATCAGACAATGTGTTAGTTACTGCTACGACCAGACAATGTGTTAGTTACTGCTACGATCAGACAATGTGTTAGTTACTGCTACGATCAGACAATGTGTTAGTTACTGCTACGATCAGACAATGTGTTAGTTACTGCTACGATCAGACAATGTGTTAGTTACTGTTATGATCAGACAATGTGTTAGTTCCTGCTACGATCAGACAATGTGTTAGCCTTTTCTGTGTTCCTGCTACGATCAGACAATGTGTTAGTTCCTGCTACGACCAGACAATGTGTTAGTTACTGTTATGATCAGACAATGTGTTAGTTACTGTTATGATCAGACAATGTGTTAGTTACTGTTATGATCAGACAATGTGTTAGTTACTGCTACGACCAGACAATGTGTTAGTTACTGTTATGATCAGACAATGTGTTAGTTACTGCTACGATCAGACAATGTGTTAGTTACTGTTATGATCAGACAATGTGTTAGTTACTGTTATGATCAGACAATGTGTTAGTTACTGTTATGATCAGACAATGTGTTAGTTACTGTTATGATCAGACAATGTGTTAGTTACTGCTACGATCAGACAATGTGTTAGTTACTGCTACGATCAGACAATGTGTTAGTTACTGTTACGATCAGACAATGTGTTAGTTACTGCTACGATCAGACAATGTGTTAGTTACTGCTACGATCAGACAATGTGTTAGTTACTGTTACGATCAGACAATGTGTTAGTTACTGCTACGATCAGACAATGTGTTAGTTACTGCTACTGCTACGAACAGACAATGTGTTAGTTACTGTTATGATCAGACAATGTGTTAGTTACTGCCTTATCTGTGTTCCTGCTACGATCAAACAATGTGTTAGCCTTATCTGTGTTAACTGACATGTTTATTGGTTTACTTGATATATTAACTCCTCTCACCTTCGGTCCTTTTTGTCCAGGATACCCCGGTAACCCTGGAACTCCCAGTTTACCCTGAGAGAGAGAGAGAGAGAGAGAGAGAGAGAGAGAGAGAGAGAGAGAGAGAGAGAGAGAGAGAGAGAGAGAGAGAGAGAGAGAGAGAGAGAGACACAGAGAGAGAGAGAGACAGAGAGAGACACAGAGAGAGAGAGAGACAGAGAGAGAGAGACACAGAGAGAGAGAGAGACAGAGAGAGAGAGAGACAGAGAGAGAGAGAGAGAGAGACACAGAGAGAGAGAGAGAGAGAGAGAGAGAGAGAGAGAGAGAGAGAGGTGGAGAGAGAGAGAGGTGGAGAGAGAGAGAGAGGAGGAGGAGGAGAAGAGATAGAAGGGAGAGAGAGAGAGAGAGAGAGAGAGAGTAGAAGCAGATAAGATAGAGTCTTCTGGAAATGTTGACTTCATATAACTTTTTTTGGCTCAGTGGGACAGCGCAGACAACAGTGGTTCAAAATCGTGTTCAAACACGTCCCCCAACCCCCTTCCTCCCACACACCCCATCTATGTACCACCTACCTTTTCTCCAGCGATGCCCACGGCTCCAGCCTCCCCCAGGGGTCCAGCCTGTCCTTTAGGTCCTTCAGGACCATCCTCTCCCCTGGACCCTGGGACCCCGTTGTCACCCCCGTCACCTTTCAGCCCCATCTCTCCCTTAGAGCCGGGGAACCCATCCTCACCCTACAACCCGGAACAGGTCAGAAACACAGAGATAACTCTGGGTAGTGCTTTGTAAAAAACACAGAGCTAATCGGGGTATTGCTGGGTAAAACACAGAGATAATTCAGGGGTAGAGATGTATAAAACCCGAGGTTAACTCAGGGTAGAGCTGGTTAAAACACAGAGATAACTCAGGGTAGAGTTGGGTAAAAGACAGAGATAACTCAGGGTAGAGTTGGGTAAAAGACAGAGATAACTCAGGGTAGAGCTGGGCAAAAGACAGAGATAACTCAGGGTAGAGTTGAGTAAAACACAGAGATAACTCAGGGTAGAGCTGGGTAAAAGACAGAGATAACTCAGGGTAGAGTTTGGGTAAAACACAGAGATAACTCAGGGTAGAGCTGGATAAAACACAGAGATAACTCAGGGTAGAGCTGGATAAAACACAGAGATAACTCAGGGTAGAGCTGGGTAAAACACAGAGATAACTCTGGGTAGAGCTGGGTAAAACACAGAGATAACTCAGGGTAGAGCTGGATAAAACACAGAGATAACTCAGGGTAGAGCTGGGTAAAACACAGAGATAATTCAGGGTAGAGCTGTGTAAAACACATATATAATTCAGGGTAGAGCTGGGTAAAAGACAGATATAATTCAGGGTAGAGCTGGGTAAAAGACATAGATAACACAGGGTAGAGCTGGGTAAAACACAGAGATAACTCAGGGTAGAGCTGGGTAAAAGACAGAGATAACTCAGGGTAGAGCTGGATAAAAGACAGAGATAACTCAGGGTAGAGCTGGATAAAACACAGAGAAAGCTCAGGGTAGAGCCTGATAAAACACAGAGAAAGCTCAGGGTAGAGCCTGATAAAACACAGAGATAACTCTGGGTAGAGCTGGGTAAAACACAGAGATAACTCAGGGTAGAGCTGGATAAAACACAGAGATAACTCAGGGTAGAGCTGGGTAAAAGACAGAGATAATTCAGGGTAGAGCTGTGTAAAACACAGAGATAATTCAGGGTAGAGCTGTGTAAAACACAGAGATAATTCAGGGTAGAGCTGGATAAAACACAATGATAACTCAGGGTAGAGCTGGATAAAACACAGAGATAACTCAGGGTAGAGCTGGGCAAAAGACAGAGATAACTCAGGGTAGAGTTGGGTAAAACACAGAGATAACACAGGGTAGAGCTGGATAAAACACAGAGATAACTCAGGGTAAAGCTGGGTAAAACATAGATAACTCAGGGTAGATCTGTGTCTCTCTCACCTTCTCCCCTTTGCTTCCCTTCATTCCTCTAATTCAGAGATAACTCCCTGTGGCAGTAGATCTGGATAAAACACAGAGATAACACAGGGAACCCAGAGCTGGATAAAACACAGAGATAACTCAGGGTAAAGCTGGGAGAAAACATAGATAACTCAGGAGTAGATCTGAATGTCTCTCAGAGAGAGAGAATACACCTTCTGGAACCCTTTGCTTCCCTTCAATGGAACCTCTAGATTACACACTTAGAATGGAACTCCACACTGTGGAACCCAGAGACAGAGAATACACACTTACAATGGAACCCAGAAACAGAGAATACACACTTAGAATGGAACCCAGAGACAGGGAATACACACTTAGAATGGAACCCAGAGACAGAGAATACACACTTAGAATGGAACCCAGAGACAGAGAATACACACTTAGAATGGAACCCAGAGAGAGAGAATACACACTTAGAATGGAACCCAGAGACAGAGAATACACACTTAGAATGGAACCCAGAGACAGAGAATACACACTTAGAATGGAACCCAGAGACAGAGAATACACACTTAGAATGGAACCCAGAGACAGAGAATACACACTTAGAATGGAACCCAGAGACAGAGAATACACACTTAGAATGGAACCCAGAGACAGAGAATACACACTTAGAATGGAACCCAGGGACAGAGAATACACACTTAGAATGGAACCCAGAGAGAGAGAATCAGAACAAACAGAACAGAACATAGATTTAGAATGTACCTTCACTCCTCTTGATCCTGGATATCCTATAGGCCCCTGGACTCCTGGTGGGCCCTATACACACACACAGAGACACATCAGTAACATCACACACACACACACACACACACACACACACACACACACACACACACACACACACACACACACACACTGACAGGCTTACCGGTAGTCCCTTCTCTCCTGGAGTCCCCTCTCTCCCTGGGTGACCCTGTAGACACGAGGACAAGATCATATGGATGAGAATGAATATGTGTGTGTGTGTTAGTGTGTGTGTGTGTGTGTGTTAGCGTGTGTGAGTTTGTTAGCGTGTGTGTTAGCATATGTGTGTGTGTTAGCGTGTATGTTAGTGTGTGTGTTAGCATGTGTGTTAGTGTGTGTGTGTGTGTGTGTGTGTGTGTGTGTGTGTGTGTGTGTGTGTGTGTGTGTGTGTGTGTGTGTGTGTGTGTGTGTGTTAGCGTGTGTGTTAGCATATGTGTGTGTGTTAGCGTGTATGTTAGTGTGTGCGTGTGTGTGTGTTAGCATGTGTGTTAGCGTGTGTCTGTGTGTGTGTTAGCGTGTGTGTGTGTGTGTGTTAGCGTGTGTGTGTGTTAGCGTGCGTGTGTGTTAGCATGCGTGTGTGTTAGCGTGTGTGTATGCAGTACTCACGGTAGGTCCATCATTCCCAGGTAGTCCCTGTAACCCTTTCTTCCCTTGGGGCCCCTGAGAGACAAAGCCATTTTAATTACAACCTACACCTTTAATTTGATATATCTCATCATATCAAATGTATTTGGCTAAGGTGTATGTAAACTTCCGACTTCAACTGTATATGGAACATGCCAAAACACAGGAATGTATGACAACATATACTTTACATGTTGTCATACATTCCTGTGTTTTGGCATGTTCCATATACAGTTGAAGTCGGAAGTTTACATACACCTTAGCCAAATACATTTAAACTCAGTTTTTCACAATCCCTGACATTTAATCCTATTAAATATTCCCTGTTTTAGGTCAGTTAGGATCACCAATTAATTTTAAGAATGTGAAATGTCAGAATAATAGTAGAGAGAATGATTTATTTCAGCTTTGATTTATTTCATCACATTCCCAGTGGGTCAGAAGTTTACATACACTCAATTAGTATTTGGTATAATTGCCTTTAAATTGTTTAACTTGGGTCAAACGTTTCGGGTAGCCTTCCACAAGCTTCCCACAATAAGTTGGGTGAATTTTGGTCCATTCCTCCTGACCGAGCTGGTGTAATGAGTCAGGTTTGTAGGCCTCCTTGCTCACACATGCTTTTTCAGTTCTGCCCACACATGTTCTATAGGATTGAGTTCAGGGCTTTGTGACGGCCACTCCAACACCTCGACTTTGTTGTCCTGAAGCCATTTTGACATTGGAAGTATGCTTGTCCATTTGTCATCTGGAAGACCCATTTGCGACCAAGCTTTAACTTCCTGACTGATGTCTTGTTGCTTCAACATACCCACATAATTGTCCATCCTCATGATGCCATCTATCTTTTGAAGTGCACCAGTCCCTCCTGCAGCAAAGCACCCCCACAACATGATGCTGCTTCACAGTTGGCATGGTGTTCTTCGGCTTGCAAGCCCCCCCCCCCCCCATTTTCCTCCAAACATAACGATGGTCATTATGGCCAAACAGTTCTATTTTTGTTTCATCAGACCAGAGGACATTTCTTCAAAACGTACAATCTTTGTCCCCATGTGCAGTTGCAAATCGTAGTCTGTCGTTTTTATGGCGGTTTTGGAGCAGTGGCTTCTTCCTTGCTGAGCAGCCTTTCAGGTTATGTCGATATAGGACTTGTTTTACTGTGGATATAGATACTTTTGTACCCGTTTCCTCCAGCATCTTCACAAGGTCCTTTGCTGTTGTTCTGGGATTGATTTTTACTTTTCGCACCAAAGTATGTTCATCTCTAGGAGACAGAACGCATCTCCTTCCTGAGCGGTATGACGGCTGCGTGGTCCCATGGTGTTTATACTTGCGTACTATTGTTTGTACAGATGAATGTGGTACCTTCAGGTGTTTGGAAATTGCTCCTAAGGATGAACCAGACTTGCGGAGGTCTACATTTCTTTTCTGAGGTCTTGGATGACTTCTTTTTATTTTCCCATGATGTCAAGCAAAGAGGCACTGAGTTTGAAGTTAGGCCATGAAATACATCCACAGGTACACCTCCAATTGACTCAAATTATGTCAATTAGCCTATCAGAAGCTTCTAAAGCCATGACATCATTTTCTAGAATATTCCAAGCTGTTTAAAGGCACAGTCAACTTAGTGAATGTAAATGTCTGACCCACTGGAATTGTGATACAGTGAATTATAATTGAAATAATCTGTCTGTAAACAATTGTTGGAAAAATGACTTGTGTCATGCACGAAGTAGATGTCCTAACCGACTTGCCAAAACTATAGTTTGTCAACAAGACATTTGTGGAGTGGTTGAAAAACGAGTTTTAATGACTCCAACCTAAGTGTATGTAAACTTCTGACTGAGGCATGGTCCTAGGGCTCAGGTAGGACTGTCCTACCTTGACTTTATCATGTTTAATATGGTAGGGCAGTCCTACCTGTCATGTTTAATATGGTAGGACAGTCCTACCTGACATGTTTAATATGGTAGGACAGTCCTACCTTAACTTTATCATGTTTAATATGTAGGACAGTCCTACCTGTCATGTTTAATATGGTAGGACAGTCCTACCTGTCATGTTTAATATGGTAGGACAGTCCTACCTGTCATGTTTAATATGGTAGGGCAGTCCTACCTGTCATGTTTAATATGGTAGGGCAGTCCTACCTGACATGTTTAATATGGTAGGACAGTCCTACCTTGACTTTATCATGTTTAATATGGTAGGACAGTCCTACCTGTCATGTTTAATATGGCAGGACAGTCCTACCTGTCATGTTTAATATGGTAGGACAGTCCTACCTTAACTTTATCATGTTTAATATGGTAGGACAGTCCTACCTTGACTTTATCATGTTTAATATGGTAGGACAGTCCTACCTTGACTTTATCATGTTTAATATGGTAGGGCAGTCCTACCTGTCATGTTTAATATGGTAGGACAGTCCTACCTTACATCATGTTTAATATGGTAGGACAGTCCTACCTGTCATCATGTTTAATATGGTAGGACAGTCCTACCTGTCATGTTTAATATGGTAGGGCAGTCCTACCTGACATGTTTAATATGGTAGGACAGTCCTACCTTAACTTTAACATGTTTAATATGGTAGGACAGTCCTACCTTAACTTTATCATGTTTAATATGTAGGACAGTCCTACCTGTCATGTTTAATATGGCAGGACAGTCCTACCTGTCATGTTTAATATGGTAGGACAGTCCTACCTTAACTTTATCATGTTTAATATGGTAGGACAGTCCTACCTGACATGTTTAATATGGTAGGACAGTCCTACCTTAACTTTATCATGTTTAATATGGTAGGACAGTCCTACCTTAACTTTATCATGTTTAATATGGTAGGACAGTCCTACCTTGACTTTATCATGTTTAATATGGTAGGACAGTCCTACCTGTCATGTTTAATATGGTAGGACAGTCCTACCTGACATGTTTAATATGGTAGGACAGTCCTACCTGTCATGTTTAATATGGTAGGACAGTCCTACCTTAACTTTATCATGTTTAATATGGTAGGACAGTCCTACCTTGACTTTATCATGTTTAATATGGTAGGACAGTCCTACCTTGACTTTATCATGTTTAATATGGTAGGACAGTCCTACCTTGACTTTATCATGTTTAATATGGTAGGACAGTCCTACCTTGACTTTATCATGTTTAATATGGTAGGGCAGTCCTACCTGTCATGTTTAATATGGTAGGACAGTCCTACCTTAACTTTATCATGTTTAATATGGTAGGACAGTCCTACCTTGACTTTATCATGTTTAATATGGTAGGACAGTCCTACCTTGACTTTATCATGTTTAATATGGTAGGACAGTCCTACCTGTCATGTTTAATATGGTAGGACAGTCCTACCTTAACTTTATCATGTTTAATATGGTAGGACAGTCCTACCTTGACTTTATCATGTTTAATATGGTAGGACAGTCCTACCTTGACTTTATCATGTTTAATATGGTAGGACAGTCCTACCTGTCATGTTTAATATGGTAGGACAGTCCTACCTTACATGTTTAATATGGTAGGACAGTCCTACCTTGACTTTATCATGTTTAATATGGTAGGACAGTCCTACCTTGACTTTATCATGTTTAATATGGTAGGACAGTCCTACCTGACATGTTTAATATGGTAGGACAGTCCTACCTTAACTTTATCATGTTTAATATGGTAGGACAGTCCTACCTTGACTTTATCATGTTTAATATGGTAGGACAGTCCTACCTGACATGTTTAATATGGTAGGACAGTCCTACCTGACATGTTTAATATGGTAGGACAGTCCTACCTGTCATGTTTAATATGGTAGGACAGTCCTACCTTGACTTTATCATGTTTAATATGGTAGGACAGTCCTACCTTGACTTTATCATGTTTAATATGGTAGGACAGTCCTACCTGACATGTTTAATATGGTAGGACAGTCCTACCTGACATGTTTAATATGGTAGGACAGTCCTACCTGTCATGTTTAATATGGTAGGACAGTCCTACCTTAACTTTATCATGTTTAATATGGTAGGGCAGTCCTACCTGACATGTTTAATATGGTAGGACAGTCCTACCTTAACTTTAACATGTTTAATATGGTAGGACAGTCCTACCTTAACTTTATCATGTTTAATATGGTAGGACAGTCCTACCTTGACTTTATCATGTTTAATATGGTAGGACAGTCCTACCTGTCATGTTTAATATGGCAGGACAGTCCTACCTGACATGTTTAATATGGCAGGACAGTCCTACCTGTCATGTTTAATATGGTAGGACAGTCCTACCTTAACTTTATCATGTTTAATATGGTAGGACAGTCCTACCTTAACTTTGACATGTTTAATATGGTAGGACAGTCCTACCTGTCATGTTTAATATGGTAGGACAGTCCTACCTGTCATGTTTAATATGGTAGGACAGTCCTACCTGTCATGTTTAATATGGTAGGACAGTCCTACCTTGACTTTATCATGTTTAATATGGTAGGACAGTCCTACCTGACATGTTTAATATGGTAGGACAGTCCTACCTGTCATGTTTAATATGGTAGGACAGTCCTACCTGTCATGTTTAATATGGTAGGGCAGTCCTACCTGTCATGTTTAATATGGTAGGACAGTCCTACCTTAACTTTATCATGTTTAATATGGTAGGACAGTCCTACCTTGACTTTATCATGTTTAATATGGTAGGACAGTCCTACCTGACATGTTTAATATGGTAGGACAGTCCTACCTGACATGTTTAATATGGTAGGACAGTCCTACCTGACATGTTTAATATGGTAGGACAGTCCTACCTTAACTTTATCATGTTTAATATGGTAGGACAGTCCTACCTGTCATGTTTAATATGGTAGGACAGTCCTACCTGTCATGTTTAATATGGTAGGACAGTCCTACCTGTCATGTTTAATATGGTAGGACAGTCCTACCTTAACTTTAACATGTTTAATATGGTAGGACAGTCCTACCTGTCATGTTTAATATGGTAGGACAGTCCCTTAACTGTCATGTTTAATATGGTAGGACAGTCCTACCTGTCATGTTTAATATGGTAGGACAGTCCTACCTTAACTTTATCATGTTTAATATGGTAGGACAGTCCTACCTGTCATGTTTAATATGGTAGGACAGTCCTACCTTGACTTTATCATGTTTAATATGGTAGGACAGTCCTACCTGTCATGTTTAATATGGTAGGACAGTCCTACCTTAACTTTATCATGTTTAATATGGTAGGACAGTCCTACCTGTCATGTTTAATATGGTAGGACAGTCCTACCTTGACTTTATCATGTTTAATATGGTAGGACAGTCCTACCTTGACTTTATCATGTTTAATATGGTAGGACAGTCCTACCCTGTCATGTTTAATATGGAGGACAGTCCTACCTGTCTTTATCATGTTTAATATGGTAGGACAGTCCTACCTTAACTTTATCATGTTTAATATGGTAGGACAGTCCTACCTTAACTTTATCATGTTTAATATGGTAGGACAGTCCTACCTTAACTTTATCATGTTTAATATGGTAGGACAGTCCTACCTATCATGTTTAATATGGTAGGACAGTCCTACCTGTTTATCATGTTTAATATGGTAGGACAGTCCTACCTGAACTTTATCATGTTTAATATGGTAGGACAGTCCTACCTTGACAGTCAGTCCTACCTGACATGTTTAATATGGTAGGACAGTCCTACCTGACATGTTTAATATGGTAGGACAGTCCTACCTGTCATGTTTAATATGGTAGGACAGTCCTACCTGTCATGTTTAATATGGTAGGACAGTGCTACCTGTCATGTTTAATATGGTAGGACAGTCCTACCTGTCATGTTTAATATGGTAGGACAGTCCTACCTTAACTTTAACATGTTTAATATGGTAGGACAGTCCTACCTGTCATGTTTAATATGGTAGGACAGTCCTACCTTAACTTTGACATGTTTAATATGGTAGGACAGTCCTACCTGACATGTTTAATATGGTAGGACAGTCCTACCTTAACTTTATCATTTTAATATGGTAGGACAGTCCTACCTGTCATGTTTAATATGGTAGGACAGTCCTTGTCATGTTTAATATGGTAGGACAGTCCTACCTGTCATGTTTAATATGGTAGGACAGTCCTACCTGTCATGTTTAATATGGTAGGACAGTCCTACCTTAACTTTATCATGTTTAATATGGTAGGACAGTCCTACCTGTCATGTTTAATATGGTAGGACAGTCCTACCTTAACTTTGACATGTTTAATATGGTAGGACAGTCCTACCTTTATCATGTTTAATATGGTAGGACAGTCCTACCTTAACTTTATCATGTTTAATATGGTAGGACAGTCCTACCTGTCATGTTTAATATGGTAGGACAGTCCTTTGACTTTATCATGTTTAATATGGTAGGACAGTCCTACCTTAACTTTATCATGTTTAATATGGTAGGACAGTCCTACCTGTCATGTTTAATATGGTAGGACAGTCCTACCTTAACTTTATCATGTTTAATATGGTAGGACAGTCCTACCTGTCATGTTTAATATGGTAGGACAGTCCTACCTTAACAGTTTATCATGTTTATCATATGGTAGGACAGTCCTACCTTAACTTTATCATGTTTAATATGGGACAGTCCTACCTGTCATGTTTAATATGGTAGGACAGTCCTACCTTAACTTTATCATGTTTAATATGGTAGGACAGTCCTACCTGACATGTTTAATATGGTAGGACAGTCCTACCTTAACTTTATCATGTTTAATATGGTAGGACAGTCCTACCTTGACTTTATCATGTTTAATATGGTAGGACAGTCCTACCTGTCATGTTTAATATGGTAGGACAGTCCTACCTGACATGTTTAATATGGTAGGACAGTCCTACCTGTCATGTTTAATATGGTAGGACAGTCCTACCTTAACTTTATCATGTTTAATATGGTAGGACAGTCCTACCTGACATGTTTAATATGGTAGGACAGTCCTACCTGTCATGTTTAATATGGTAGGACAGTCCTACCTTAACTTTATCATGTTTAATATGGTAGGACAGTCCTACCTTGACTTTATCATGTTTAATATGGTAGGACAGTCCTACCTGTCATGTTTAATATGGTAGGACAGTCATGTTTTTAATATGGTAGGACAGTCCTACCTGTCATGTTTAATATGGTAGGACAGTCCTACCTGTCATGTTTAATATGGTAGGACAGTCCTACCTTAACTTTATCATGTTTAATATGGTAGGACAGTCCTACCTTAACTTTGACATGTTTAATATGGTAGGACAGTCCTACCTGACATGTTTAATATGGTAGGACAGTCCTACCTGACATGTTTAATATGGTAGGACAGTCCTACCTGTCATGTTTAATATGGTAGGACAGTCCTACCTTAACTTTATCATGTTTAATATGGTAGGACAGTCCTACCTGACATGTTTAATATGGTAGGACAGTCCTACCTGTCATGTTTAATATGGTAGGACAGTCCTACCTTAAGGACTTTATGTCATGTTTAATATGGTAGGACAGTCCTACCTTAACTTTATCATGTTTAATATGGTAGGACAGTCCTACCTGACTTTATCATGTTTAATATGGTAGGACAGTCCTACCTGTCATGTTTAATATGGTAGGACAGTCCTACCTGTCATGTTTAATATGGTAGGACAGTCCTACCTTAACTTTAACATGTTTAATATGGTAGGACAGTCCTACCTGTCATGTTTAATATGGTAGGACAGTCCTACCTTAACTTTATGTTTAATATGGTAGGACAGTCCTACCTGATATGTTTAATATGGTAGGACAGTCCTACCTTAACTTTATCATGTTTAATATGGTAGGACAGTCCTACCTGTCATGTTTAATATGGTAGGACAGTCCTACCTGTCTTTATCATGTTTAATATGGTAGGACAGTCCTACCTTGACTTTATCATGTTTAATATGGTAGGACAGTCCTACCTGTCATGTTTAGGTAGGACAGTCCTACCTTAACATCATGTTTAATATGGTAGGACAGTCCTACCTGTCATGTTTAATATGGTAGGACAGTCCTACCTAATATGGTAGGACAGTCCTACCTGATCATGTTTAATATGGTAGGACAGTCCTACCTTAACTTTATCATGTTTAATATGGTAGGACAGTCCTACCTGTCATGTTTAATATGGTAGGACAGTCCTACCTTGACTTTATCATGTTTAATATGGTAGGACAGTCCTACCTTGACTTTATCATGTTTAATATGGTAGGACAGTCCTACCTGTCATGTTTAATATGGTAGGACAGTCCTACCTTGACTTTATCATGTTTAATATGGCAGGACAGTCCTACCTGTCATGTTTAATATGGTAGGACAGTCCTACCTGACATGTTTAATATGGTAGGACAGTCCTACCTTTATCATGTTTAATATGGTAGGACAGTCCTACCTTAACTTTATCATGTTTAATATGATAGGACAGTCCTACCTGTCATGTTTAATATGGTAGGACAGTCCTACCTTAACTTTATCATGTTTAATATGGTAGGACAGTCCTACCTGACATGTTTAATATGGTAGGACAGTCCTACCTTAACTTTATCATGTTTAATATGGTAGGACAGTCCTACCTTAACTTTATCATGTTTAATATGGTAGGACAGTCCTACCTGACATGTTTAATATGGTAGGACAGTCCTACCTGTCATGTTTAATATGGTAGGACAGTCCTACCTGTCATGTTTAATATGGTAGGACAGTCCTACCTTAACTTTATCATGTTTAATATGGTAGGACAGTCCTACCTTAACTTTATCATGTTTAATATGGTAGGACAGTCCTACCTGTCATGTTTAATATGGTAGGACAGTCCTACCTGTCTTTTAATATGGTAGGACAGTCCTACCTTTCATGTTTAATATGGTAGGACAGTCCTACCTTAACTTTAACATGTTTAATATGGTAGGACAGTCCTACCTGTCATGTTTAATATGGTAGGACAGTCCTACCTTAACTTTGACATGTTTAATATGGTAGGACAGTCCTACCTTTATCATGTTTAATATGGTAGGACAGTCCTACCTTAACTTTATCATGTTTAATATGGTAGGACAGTCCTACCTGTCATGTTTAATATGGTAGGACAGTCCTACCTTGACTTTATCATGTTTAATATGGTAGGACAGTCCTACCTTGACTTTATCATGTTTAATATGGTAGGACAGTCCTACCTGTCATGTTTAATATGGTAGGACAGTCCTACCTTGACTTTATCATGTTTAATATGGCAGGACAGTCCTACCTTAACTTTATCATGTTTAATATGGTAGGACAGTCCTACCTGTCATGTTTAATATGGTAGGACAGTCCTACCTTAACTTTGACATGTTTAATATGGTAGGACAGTCCTACCTTTATCATGTTTAATATGGTAGGACAGTCCTACCTTAACTTTATCATGTTTAATATGGTAGGACAGTCCTACCTGTCATGTTTAATATGGTAGGACAGTCCTACCTTAACTTTGACATGTTTAATATGGTAGGACAGTCCTACCTGACATGTTTAATATGGTAGGACAGTCCTACCTTAACTTTGACATGTTTAATATGCAGTATATGTTGACAACATATTTAGGACAGTCCTACCTTAACTTTATCATGTTTAATATGGTAGGACAGTCCTACCTGACATGTTTAATATGGTAGGACAGTCCTACCTGTCATGTTTAATATGGTAGGACAGTCCTACCTTGACTTTATCATGTTTAATATGGTAGGACAGTCCTACCTTAACTTTATCATGTTTAATATGGTAGGACAGTCCTACCTTAACTTTGACATGTTTAATATGGTAGGACAGTCCTACCTTAACTTTGACATGTTTAATATGGTAGGACAGTCCTACCTTAACTTTATCATGTTTAATATGGTAGGACAGTCCTACCTTAACTTTATCATGTTTAATATGGTATGACAGTCCTACCTTAACTTTATCATGTTTAATATGGTAGGACAGTCCTACCTTAACTTTGACATGTTTAATATGCAGTATATGTTGACAACATATTTAGGACAGTCCTACCTTAAGTCCTGGCAAGCCCACCAGGCCCTGAGGACCAGGAAACCCCTGTTAGGGACAGAGAGAGAGAGAGAGGGAGTTAAGAGTGTCGGGGTGTGATAATGAAGCCTAACCCTAACCTGACTCTAACCTAACCTGACCCTAACCTGACCCTAACCTGACCCTAACCTAACCTGACCCTAACCTAACCCTAACCTGACCCTAACCTGACCTTAACCTGACCCTAACCTGACCCTAACCTAACCCTAACCTGACCCTAACCTGACCCTAACCTAACCCTAACCTGACCCTAACCTAACCCTAACCTAACCCTAACCTAACCCTAACCTGACCCTAACCTGACCCTAACCTAACCCTAACCTGACCCTAACCTGACCTTAACCTGACCCTAACCTGACCCTAACCTGACCTTAACCTGACCCTAACCTGACCCTAACCTAACCCTAACCTGACCCTAACCTGACCCTAACCTGACCCTAACCTGACCCTAACCTAACCCTAACCTGACCCTAACCTGACCCTAACCTGACCCTATCCTGCTAATATAGAAAATGCACTGTACAGTCAGAAATGGTGTCAAACAATGTTGACAGACCTTTTTAGACAGGCCTATGTTTCTGCTTATCATTTACGACATTTTGGAAGGCTCTTTGTAAGTCAACTTGGGTCTATACTTAGATACATGCAGCTTCACTTCTGCCATTAGTTGTTGTCCTAGACCAGTGGTTCCCAAATGGTATATAGCCCTGTACCCCTTCAAACATTCAAACCTCCAGCTGTACCCCCTCTAAAACTATATAGTCCCGTACCCCTTCAAACATTCAAAGCTCCAGCTGTACCCCCTCTAAAACGATATAGTCCCGTACCCTTTCAAATATTAAAACCTCCAGATGTACCCCCTCTAAATCTATATAGTCCCATACCCCTTCAAACATTCAAAGCTCCAGCTGTACCCCCTCTAAAACTATATAGTCCCGTACCCCTTCAAACATTCAAACCTCCAGCTGTACCCCCTCTAAAACTATATAGTCCCGTACCCCTTCAAACATTCAAAGCTCCAGCTGTACCCCCTCTAAAACTATATAGTCCCGTACCCTTTCAAATATTAAAACCTCCAGCTGTACCCCCTCTAAATCTATATAGTCCCATACCCCTTCAAACATTCAAAGCTCCAGCTGTACCCCCTCTAAAACTATATAGTCCCGTACCCCTTCAAACATTCAAACCTCCAGCTGTACCCCCTCTAAATCTATATAGTCCCATACCCCTTCAAACATTCAAACCTCCAGCTGTACCCCCTCTAAAACTATATAGTCCTGTCCCCCTTCAAACATTCAAACCTCCAGCTGTACCCCCTCTAAAACTATATAATCCTGTCCCCCTTCAAAAATTCAAACCTCCAGCTGTACCCCCTCTAAAACTATATAGACCCGTACCCCTTCAAACATTCAAACCCTCCAGCTCTACCCCCTCTAAATCTATATAGTCCCGTACCCCTTCAAACATTCAAACCTCCAGCTGTACCCCCTCTAAATCTATATAGTCCCGTACCCCTTCAAACATTAAAACCTCCAGCTGTACCCCCTCTAGCACCAGGGTCAGCACACTCTCAAATGTTGTTTTTTACCATCATTGTAAGCCTGCCACACACACTATACGATACATTTATTAAACATAATAATGAGTGAGAGTTGTCGTCACAACCGGCTCGTGGGAAGTGACAAAGAGATCTTATAGGACCAAATAATAATAATCAATAATTTTGCTCTTTATTTAACCATCTTACATATAAAACCTTATTTGTTTTATGTGAAAGTCTATATACTATGTGAGAGGTTAGAGACTATGTGAGAGGTTATAGACTATGTGAGAGGTTATAGACTATGTGAGAGGTTAGAGACTATGTGAGAGGTTATAGACTTTGTGAGAGGTTATAGACTATGTGAGAAGTTATAGACTATGTGAGAGGTTATAGACTATGTGAGAGGTTATAGACTATGTGAGAGGTTATAGACCTACAGTTAATATGATATTAGACTATGTGAGAGGTTATATACTATGTGAGAGGTTATAGACTATGTGAGAGGTTATAGACTATGTGAGAGGTTATAGACTATGTGAGAGGTTATAGACTATGTGAGCGGTTATAGACTATGTGAGAGGTTATAGACTATGTGAGAGGTTATAGACTATGTGAGAGGTTATAGACTATGTGGAGGTTATAGACTATGTGAGAGGTTATAGACTATGTGAGAGGTTACAGACCCACAGTCGTTATCCAGGTGTCAGTCAGGCTCCTGTTCCATTGAACCCATCTGAACAGTACAGCTCCCTTGACGTGCCATCGTCCTCTTTTAACCACTTCACCAAGTCTTTCCCAAACATCACACTACTGTTCTGGTCCTCCGTTATATTTATTTTCAACTATCCACTTCACAGCTTTGCTCTTATTGAATTCAAGTCTGTCGTGGTCCTTTCTGTCTCAGTGGTGTGTATCTGGGCCATTACAGTTATTATATTATTATATATAGTTATTAGCTATAGCTGAGGCTCCGGCACTAACAACAGATAGAAAATGATGACAGAAAAACCTTCACTGTAGCCTATAGATATGACTTGTTTTCTCTTTATTCAACCTGCCCACCACCCACCCGCTCTTCATCCACACAATATTCCATGAAGCTAAACCCGCCCGCCTCGCGGATATAAACCGCGGGGGACATAACCGCTGGGGACTGTCGGTTACGAGTCAACCAGCGCATCACTAGTGTGTGTGTTTGTATGTGTGTGTGTGTGTACCTGCAACCCAGGGTTTCCTTGCTGCCCGGATGCTCCCATCTCTCCCGGAGGTCCCTGTAGACAGAGGAAATTACATCATAGACACCACTCTTCCAGTTGATGTAAACACAGGGTTCTAGAGTGAACCGTTGGGGTTCTAGAACGTCTCAGTCGTCACACTCACCAAGTTTCCCTTAGAACCTTGGATTCCATCCACTCCTCGGATTCCCTGAAGAGGGGGAGACAGGCCAGAGGGGGGAGACAGGCCAGAGGGGGGGAGACAGGCCAGAGTGGGGGAAGAGGGGGAGACAGGCCAGAGAGGGGAGATTGGGGAGGGAGGCCAGAGAGGGGAGATTGGGGAGGGAGGAAAGAGAAGGAGAGAAAAAGGAGAGAGGGGATAGGGGAAACAGGGGAAAGAGGAGAGAGGGACAACTGTCAATCAACCAAAAAAGTTGGAAGAAGAGATACTGAAGAGAGATAGATTGTCATTAGTGTTGTCTGTCCAGTAAACATTCAGGTATCAGACCAGGCTGTGAGGCTGTAGCTAACTGAGGGAGCTGGCAGGGCTTCCTTCCACCAGGAAACAACAGCTTTATAGATGCAGTAAACATCCAGGTATCAGACTAAGCTGTGAGGCCTTCAGGCATTGAAGTTGTTCTGCTAGTGTGTGTGTGTGTGTGCGTGCGTGCGTGCGTGCGTGTGTGCGTGCGTGCGTGTGTGTGTGTGTGGTTAGAACAGGTGTAACCAACATGTAACACCCGCAGGTCACAGACTACATGTTGAAAGGTGTTATATTGGCAGACAGACAGAAGCAGAACCTAATGTCTTCTAATCTGCTAAAGATGTTAACATGTTTAATGTAACGCCAACATATGTATCATTACCATAACAGCTTGTTAGCAGCAAGTGGAGACAGGTTGGAGTTGAGGTCAGGGTTAATGTTTTAATGAGAACTGGAGCAACAACTACAAAGCCTTTAGGTCTACATTATAGTAAGGATGAAGTCTGTTGGTCTACAGTATAGTAAGGATGAAGTCTTTAGGTCTACAGTATAGTAAGGATGAAGTCTGTAGGTCTACAGTATAGTAAGGATGAAGTATGTAGGTCTACAGTATAGTAAGGATGAAGTCTTTAGGTCTACATTATAGTAAGGATGAAGTCTTTAGGTCTACATTATAGTAAGGATGAAGTCTGTAGGTCTACAGTATAGTAAGGATGAAGTCTGTAGGTCTACAGTATAGTAAGGATGAAGTCTTTATGTCTACAGTATAGTAAGGATGAAGTATGTAGGTCTACAGTATAGTAAGGATGAAGTATTTATGTCTACAGTATAATAAGGATGAAGACTTTAGGTCTACAGTATAGTAAGGATGAAGTCTGTTGGTCTACAGTATAGTAAGGATGAAGTCTTTATGTATACAGTATAGTAAGGATGAAGTCTGTTGGTCTACAGTATAGTAAGGATGAAGTCTTTATGTCTACAGTATAGTAAGTATGAGGTAGTTAGGTCTACAGTATAGTAAGGATGAAGTCTTCAGGTCTACAGTATAGTAAGGATGAAGTCTTTAGGTCTACAGTATAGTAAGGATGATGTCTTTATGTCTACAGTATAGTAAGGATGAAGTCTGTAGGTCTACAGTATAGTAAGGATGAAGTCTTTATGTCTACAGTATAGTAAGGATGAAGTCTGTAGGTCTACAGTATAGTAAGGATGAAGTCTTCAGGTCTACATTATAGTAAGGATGAAGTCTTTAGGTCTACAGTATAGTAAGGATGAATTCTTCAGGTCTACATTATAGTAAGGATGAAGTCTGTAGGTCTACAGTATAGTAAGGATGAAATCTTTAGGTCTACAGTATAGTAAGGATGAAGTCTTTAGGTCTACAGTATAGTAAGGATGACGTCTTTAGGTCTACAGTATAGTAAGGATGAAGTCTTTAGGTCTACAGTATAGTAAGAATGAAGTCTTTAGGTCTACAGTATAGTAAGGATGAAGTCTTTAGGTCTACAGTATAGTAAGGATGAAGTCTTTAGGTCTACAGTATAGTAAGAATGAAGTCTGTAGGTCTACAGTATAGTAAGGCTGAAGTATTTAGGTCTACAGTATAGTAAGGATGAAGTCTTTAGGTCTACAGTATAGTAAGGATGAAGTCTGTAGGTCTACAGTATAGTAATGATGAAGTCTTTAGGTCTACAGTATAGTAAGGATGAAGTCTTTATGTCTACAGTATAGTAAGGATGAAGTCTGTAGGTCTACAGTATAGTAAGGATGAAGTCTGTAGGTCTACAGTATAGTAAGGATGAAGTCTTTATGTCTACAGTATAGTAAGGATGAAGTCTTTAGGTCTACAGTATAGTAAGGATGAAGTCTGTAGGTCTACAGTATAGTAAGGATGAAGTCTTTAGGTCTACAGTATAGTAAGGATGAAGTCTTTATGTCTACAGTATAGTAAGGATGAAGTCTGTAGGTCTACAGTATAGTAAGGATGATGTCTTCAGGTCTACAGTATAGTAAGGATGAAGTCTTTATGTCTACAGTATTGTAAGGATGAGGTCTTCAGGTCTACAGTATAGTAAGGATGAAGTCTTTAGGTTTACAGTATAGTAAGGATGAAGTATTTATGTCTACAGTATCGTAAGGATGAAGTCTTCAGGTATACATTATAGTAAGGATGAAGTCTGTAGGTCTACAGTATAGTAAGGATGAAGTCTGTAGGTCTACAGTATAGTAAGGATGAAGTATTTATGTCTACAGTATAATAAGGATGAAGACTTTAGGTCTACAGTATAGTAAGGATGAAGTCTGTTGGTCTACAGTATAGTAAGGATGAAGTCTTTATGTCTACAGTATAGTAAGGATGAAGTCTGTTGGTCTACAGTATAGTAAGGATGAAGTCTTTATGTCTACAGTATAGTAAGGATGAGGTAGTTAGGTCTACAGTATAGTAAGGATGAAGTCTTCAGGTCTACAGTATAGTAAGGATGAAGTCTTTAGGTCTACAGTATAGTAAGGATGATGTCTTTATGTCTACAGTATAGTAAGGATGAAGTCTGTAGGTCTACAGTATAGTAAGGATGAAGTCTTTATGTCTACAGTATAGTAAGGATGAAGTCTGTAGGTCTACAGTATAGTAAGGATGAAGTCTTTATGTCTACAGTATAGTAAGGATGAAGTCTGTTGGTCTACAGTATAGTAAGGATGAAGTCTTTATGTCTACAGTATAGTAAGGATGAAGTCTGTAGGTCTACAGTATAGTAAGGATGAAGTCTTCAGGTCTACATTATAGTAAGGATGAAGTCTTTAGGTCTACAGTATAGTAAGGATGAATTCTTCAGGTCTACATTATAGTAAGGATGAAGTCTTTAGGTCTACAGTATAGTAAGGATGAAGTCTGTAGGTCTACAGTATAGTAAGGATGAAATCTTTAGGTCTACAGTATAGTAAGGATGAAGTCTTTAGGTCTACAGTATAGTAAGGATGACGTCTTTAGGTCTACAGTATAGTAAGGATGAAGTCTTTAGGTCTACAGTATAGTAAGAATGAAGTCTTTAGGTCTACAGTATAGTAAGGATGAAGTCTTTAGGTCTACAGTATAGTAAGGATGAAGTCTTTAGGTCTACAGTATAGTAAGAATGAAGTCTGTAGGTCTACAGTATAGTAAGGCTGAAGTATTTAGGTCTACAGTATAGTAAGGATGAAGTCTTTAGGTCTACAGTATAGTAAGGATGAAGTCTGTAGGTCTACAGTATAGTAAGGATGAAGTCTTTAGGTCTACAGTATAGTAAGGATGAAGTCTTTATGTCTACAGTATAGTAAGGATGAAGTCTGTAGGTCTACAGTATAGTAAGGATGAAGTCTGTAGGTCTACAGTATAGTAAGGATGAAGTCTTTATGTCTACAGTATAGTAAGGATGAAGTCTTTAGGTCTACAGTATAGTAAGGATGAAGTCTGTAGGTCTACAGTATAGTAAGGATGAAGTCTTTAGGTCTACAGTATAGTAAGGATGAAGTCTTTATGTCTACAGTATAGTAAGGATGAAGTCTGTAGGTCTACAGTATAGTAAGGATGATGTCTTCAGGTCTACAGTATAGTAAGGATGAAGTCTTTATGTCTACAGTATTGTAAGGATGAGGTCTTCAGGTCTACAGTATAGTAAGGATGAAGTCTTTAGGTTTACAGTATAGTAAGGATGAAGTATTTATGTCTACAGTATCGTAAGGATGAAGTCTTCAGGTATACATTATAGTAAGGATGAAGTCTGTAGGTCTACAGTATAGTAAGGATGAAGTCTGTAGGTCTACAGTATAGTAAGGATGAAGTATTTATGTCTACAGTATAATAAGGATGAAGACTTTAGGTCTACAGTATAGTAAGGATGAAGTCTGTTGGTCTACAGTATAGTAAGGATGAAGTATTTATGTCTACAGTATAGTAAGGATGAAGTCTGTTGGTCTACAGTATAGTAAGGATGAAGTCTTTATGTCTACAGTATAGTAAGGATGAGGTAGTTAGGTCTACAGTATAGTAAGGATGAAGTCTTCAGGTCTACAGTATAGTAAGGATGAAGTCTTTAGGTCTACAGTATAGTAAGGATGATGTCTTTATGTCTACAGTATAGTAAGGATGAAGTCTGTAGGTCTACAGTATAGTAAGGATGAAGTCTTTATGTCTACAGTATAGTAAGGATGAAGTCTGTTGGTCTACAGTATAGTAAGGATGAAGTCTTTATGTCTACATTATAGTAAGGATGAAGTCTTTAGGTCTACAGTATAGTAAGGATGAAGTCTATAGGTCTACAGTATAGTAAGGATGAAATCTTTAGGTCTACAGTATAGTAAGGATGAAGTCTTTAGGTCTACAGTATAGTAAGGATGACGTCTTTAGGTCTACAGTATAGTAAGGATGAAGTCTTTAGGTCTACAGTATAGTAAGAATGAAGTCTTTAGGTCTACAGTATAGTAAGGATGAAGTATTTAGGTCTACAGTATAGTAAGGATGAAGTCTGTAGGTCTACAGTATAGTAAGGATGAAGTCTGTAGGTCTACAGTATAGTAAGGATGAAGTCTTTAGGTCTACATTATAGTAAGGATGAAGTCTTTAGGTCTACAGTATAGTAAGGATGAAGTCTTTATGTCTACAGTATAGTAAGGATGAAGTCTGTAGGTCTACAGTATAGTAAGGATGAAGTCTGTAGGTCTACAGTATAGTAAGGATGAAGTCTTTATGTCTACAGTATAGTAAGGATGAGGTATTTAGGTCTACAGTATAGTAAGGATGAGGTCTTCAGGTCTACAGTATAGTAAGGATGAAGTCTTTAGGTCTACAGTATAGTAAGGATGAAGTATTTATGTCTACAGTATCGTAAGGATGAAGTCTTCAGGTCTACAGTATAGTAAGGATGAAGTCTGTAGGTCTACAGTATAGTAAGGATGAAGTCTGTAGGTCTACAGTATAGTAAGGATTAAGTCTTTATGTCTACAGTATAGTAAGGATGAGGTATTTAGGTCTACAGTATAGTAAGGATGAAGTCTTTATGTCTACAGTATTGTAAGGATGAAGTCTTTATGTCTACAGTATAGTAAGGATGAAGTCTTCAGGTCTACAGTATAGTAAGGATGAAGTCTTTATGTCTACAGTATAGTAAGGATGAAGTCTTCAGGTCTACAGTATAGTAAGGATGAAGTCTTCAGGTCTACAGTATAGTAAGGATGACGTCTTTATGTCTACAGTATTGTAAGGATGAATTCTTTATGTCTACAGTATAGTAAGGATGAAGTCTTTATGTCTACAGTATAGTAAGGATGAAGTCTTTATGTCTACAGTATAGTAAGGATGAAGTCTGTAGGTCTACAGTATAGTAAGGATGAAGTCTGTAGGTCTACAGTATAGTAAGGATGAAGTCTTTATGTCTACAGTATAGTAAGGATGAAGTCTGTTGGTCTACAGTATAGTAAGGATGAAGTCTTTATGTCTACATTATAGTAAGGATGAAGTCTTTAGGTCTACAGCATAGTAAGGATGAAGTCTATAGGTCTACAGTATAGTAAGGATGAAATCTTTAGGTCTACAGTATAGTAAGGATGAAGTCTTTAGGTCTACAGTATAGTAAGGATGACGTCTTTAGGTCTACAGTATAGTAAGGATGAAGTCTTTAGGTCTACAGTATAGTAAGAATGAAGTCTTTAGGTCTACAGTATAGTAAGGATGAAGTCTTTAGGTCTACAGTATAGTAAGGATGAAGTCTGTAGGTCTACAGTATAGTAAGGATGAAGTCTGTAGGTCTACAGTATAGTAAGGATGAAGTCTTTAGGTCTACATTATAGTAAGGATGAAGTCTTTAGGTCTACAGTATAGTAAGGATGAAGTCTTTATGTCTACAGTATAGTAAGGATGAAGTCTGTAGGTCTACAGTATAGTAAGGATGAAGTCTGTAGGTCTACAGTATAGTAAGGATGAAGTCTTTATGTCTACAGTACAGTAAGGATGAGGTATTTAGGTCTACAGTATAGTAAGGATGAGGTCTTCAGGTCTACAGTATAGTAAGGATGAAGTCTTTAGGTCTACAGTATAGTAAGGATGAAGTATTTATGTCTACAGTATCGTAAGGATGAAGTCTTCAGGTCTACATTATAGTAAGGATGAAGTCTGTAGGTCTACAGTATAGTAAGGATGAAGTCTTCAGGTCTACAGTATAGTAAGGATGAAGTCTTTATGTCTACAGTATTGTAAGGATGAAGTCTTTATGTCTACAGTATAGTAAGGATGAAGTCTTCAGGTCTACAGTATAGTAAGGATGAAGTATTCAGGTCTACAGTATAGTAAGGATGACGTCTTTATGTCTACAGTATTGTAACGATGAATTCTTTATGTCTACGGTATAGTAAGGATGAAGTCTTTATGTCTACAGTATAGTAAGGATGAAGTCTTTATGTCTACAGTATAGTAAGGATGAAGTCTGTAGGTCTACAGTATAGTAAGGATGAAGTCTGTAGGTCTACAGTATAGTAAGGATGAAGTCTTTAGGTCTACATTATAGTAAGGATGAAGTCTGTAGGTCTACAGTATAGTAAGGATGAAGTCTTTAGGTCTACAGTATAGTAAGGATGAAGTCTGTAGGTCTACAGTATAGTAAGGATGAAGTCTTTATGTCTACAGTATAGTAAGGATGAAGTATGTAGGTCTACAGTATAGTAAGGATGAAGTATTTATGTCTACAGTATAATAAGGATGAAGACTTTAGGTCTACAGTATAGTAAGGATGAAGTCTGTTGGTCTACAGTATAGTAAGGATGAAGTCTTTATGTCTACAGTATAATAAGGATGAAGTCTTTAGGTCTACAGTATAGTAAGGATGAAGTCTGTAGGTCTACAGTATAGTAAGGCTGAAGTCTTTAGGTCTACAGTATAGTAAGGATGAAGTCTTCAGGTCTACAGTATAGTAAGGATGAAGTCTTTAGGTCTACAGTATAGTAAGGATGATGTCTTTATGTCTACAGTATAGTAAGGATGAAGTCTTTATGTCTACAGGATAGTAAGGATGAAGTCTGTAGGTCTACAGTATAGTAAGGATGAAGTCTTCAGGTCTACATTATAGTAAGGATGAAGTCTTTAGGTCTACAGTATAGTAAGGATGAATTCTTCAGGTCTACATTATAGTAAGGATGAAGTCTTTAGGTCTACAGTATAGTAAGGATGAAGTCTGTAGGTCTACAGTATAGTAAGGATGAAGTCTGTAGGTCTACAGTATAGTAAGGATGAAGTCTTTAGGTCTACAGTATAGTAAGGATGAAGTCTGTAGGTCTACAGTATAGTAAGGATTAAGTCTTTATGTCTACAGTATAGTAAGGATGAGGTCTGTAGGTCTACAGTATAGTAAGGATGAAGTCTTTATGTCTACAGTATAGTAAGGATGAAGTCTGTAGGTCTACAGTATAGTAAGGATGAAGTCTGTAGGTCTACAGTATAGAAAGGATGAAGTCTTTATGTCTACAGTATAGTAAGGATGAGGTATTTAGGTCTACAGTATAGTAAGGATGAGGTCTTCAGGTCTACATTATAGTAAGGATGAAGTCTTTAGGTCTACAGTATAGAAAGGATGAAGTCTTTATGTCTACAGTATAGTAAGGATGAGGTATTTATGTCTACAGTATCGTAAGGATGAAGTCTTCAGGTCTACATTATAGTAAGGATGAAGTCTGTAGGTCTACAGTATAGTAAGGATGAAGTCTGTAGGTCTACAGTATAGTAAGGATGAAGTCTTTAGGTCTACAGTATAGTAAGAATGAAGTCTTTAGGTCTACAGTATAGTAAGGATGAAGTCTTTAGGTCTACATTATAGTAAGGATGAAGTCTTTAGGTCTACAGTATAGTAAGGATGAAGTCTTTATGTCTACAGTATAGTAAGGATGAAGTCTGTAGGTCTACAGTATAGTAAGGATGAAGTCTGTAGGTCTACAGTATAGTAAGGATGAAGTCTTTATGTCTACAGTACAGTAAGGATGAGGTATTTAGGTCTACAGTATAGTAAGGATGAGGTCTTCAGGTCTACAGTATAGTAAGGATGAAGTCTTTAGGTCTACAGTATAGTAAGGATGAAGTAGTTATGTCTACAGTATCGTAAGGATGAAGTCTTCAGGTCTACATTATAGTAAGGATGAAGTCTGTAGGTCTACAGTATAGTAAGGATGAAGTCTGTAGGTCTACAGTATAGTAAGGATTAAGTCTTTATGTCTACAGTATAGTAAGGATGAGGTATTTAGGTCTACAGTATAGTAAGGATGAAGTCTTTATGTCTACAGTATTGTAAGGATGAAGTCTTTATGTCTACAGTATAGTAAGGATGAAGTCTTCAGGTCTACAGTATAGTAAGGATGAAGTCTTTATGTCTACAGTATTGTAAGGATGAAGTCTTTATGTCTACAGTATAGTAAGGATGAAGTCTTCAGGTCTACAGTATAGTAAGGATGAAGTCTTCAGGTCTACAGTATAGTAAGGATGACGTCTTTATGTCTACAGTATTGTAAGGATGAATTCTTTATGTCTACAGTATAGTAAGGATGAAGTCTTTATGTCTACAGTATAGTAAGGATGAAGTCTTTATGTCTACAGTATAGTAAGGATGAAGTCTGTAGGTCTACAGTATAGTAAGGATGAAGTCTGTAGGTCTACAGTATAGTAAGGATGAAGTCTTTAGGTCTACATTACAGTAAGGATGAAGTCTTTAGGTCTAAATTATAGTAAGGATGAAGTATGTAGGTCTACAGTATAGTAAGGATGAAATCTTTAGGTCTACAGTATAGTAAGGATGAAGTCTGTAGGTCTACAGTATAGTAAGGATGAAGTCTTTATGTCTACAGTATAGTAAGGATGAAGTATGTAGGTCTGCAGTATAGTAAGGATGAAGTATTTATGTCTACAGTATAATAAGGATGAAGACTTTAGGTCTACAGTATAGTAAGGATGAAGTCTGTTGGTCTACAGTATAGTAAGGATGAAGTCTTTATGTCTACAGTATAATAAGGATGAAGTCTTTAGGTCTACAGTATAGTAAGGATGAAGTCTGTAGGTCTACAGTATAGTAAGGCTGAAGTCTTTAGGTCTACAGTATAGTAAGGATGAAGTCTTCAGGTCTACAGTATAGTAAGGATGAAGTCTTTAGGTCTACAGTATAGTAAGGATGAATTCTTCAGGTCTACATTATAGTAAGGATGAAGTCTTTAGGTCTACAGTATAGTAAGGATGAAGTCTGTAGGTCTACAGTATAGTAAGGATGAAGTCTGTAGGTCTACAGTATAGTAAGGATGAAGTCTTTAGGTCTACAGTATAGTAAGGATGAAGTCTGTAGGTCTACAGTATAGTAAGGATTAAGTCTTTATGTCTACAGTATAGTAAGGATGAGGTATTTAGGTCTACAGTATAGTAAGAATTGAAGTCTTTATGTCTACAGTATAGTAAGGATGAAGTCTGTAGGTCTACAGTATAGTAAGGATGAAGTCTGTAGGTCTACAGTATAGAAAGGATGAAGTCTTTATGTCTACAGTATAGTAAGGATGAGGTATTTAGGTCTACAGTATAGTAAGGATGAGGTCTTCAGGTCTACAGTATAGTAAGGATGAAGTCTTTAGGTCTACAGTATAGTAAGGATGAAGTCTTTATGTCTACAGTATAGTAAGGATGAGGTATTTAGGTCTACAGTATAGTAAGGATGAAGTCTTCAGGTCTACAGTATAGTAAGGATGAAGTCTTTATGTCTAGAGTATAGTAAGGATGAAGTCTGTAGGTCTACAGTATAGTAAGGCTGAAGTCTTTAGGTCTACAGTATAGTAAGGATGAAGTCTTCAGGTCTACAGTATAGTAAGGATGAAGTCTTTAGGTCTACAGTATAGTAAGGATGATGTCTTTATGTCTACAGTATGGTAAGGATGAAGTCTGTAGGTCTACAGTATAGTAAGGATGAAGTCTTTATGTCTACAGTATAGTAAGGATGAAGTCTGTAGGTCTACAGTATAGTAAGGATGAAGTCTTCAGGTCTACATTATAGTAAGGATGAAGTCTTTAGGTCTACATTATAGTAAGGATGAAGTCTTTATGTCTACAGTATAGTAAGGATGAAGTCTGTAGGTCTACAGTATAGTAAGGATGAAGTCTTTAGGTCTACAGTATAGTAAGGATGAAGACTTTATGTCTACATTATAGTAAGGATGAAGTCTGTAGGTCTACAGTATAGTAAGGATGATGTCTTCAGGTCTACAGTATAGTAAGGATGAAGTCTTTATGTCTACAGTATTGTAAGGATGAGGTCTTCAGGTCTACAGTATAGTACGGATGAAGTCTTTAGGTTTACAGTATAGTAAGGATGAAGTATGTATGTCTACAGTATCGTAAGGATGAAGTCTTCAGGTATACATTATAGTAAGGATGAAGTCTGTAGGTCTACAGTATAGTAAGGATGAAGTCTGTAGGTCTACAGTATAGTAAGGATGAAGTATTTATGTCTACAGTATAATAAGGATGAAGACTTTAGGTCTACAGTATAGTAAGGATGAAGTCTGTTGGTCTACAGTATAGTAAGGATGAAGTCTTTATGTCTACAGTATAGTAAGGATGAAGTCTGTTGGTCTACAGTATAGTAAGGATGAAGTCTTTATGTCTACAGTATAGTAAGGATGAGGTAGTTAGGTCTACAGTATAGTAAGGATGAAGTCTGTAGGTCTACAGTATAGTAAGGATGAAGTCTTTATGTCTACAGTATAGTAAGGATGAAGTCTGTTGGTCTACAGTATAGTAAGGATGAAGTCTTTATGTCTACATTATAGTAAGGATGAAGCCTTTAGGTCTACAGTATAGTAAGGATGAAGTCTATAGGTCTACAGTATAGTAAGGATGAAATCTTTAGGTCTACAGTATAGTAAGGATGAAGTCTATAGGTCTACAGTATAGTAAGGATGACGTCTTTAGGTCTACAGTATAGTAAGGATGAAGTCTTTAGGTCTACAGTATAGTAAGAATGAAGTCTTTAGGTCTACAGTATAGTAAGGATGAAGTCTTTAGGTCTACAGTATAGTAAGGATGAAGTCTGTAGGTCTACAGTATAGTAAGGATGAAGTCTTTAGGTCTACATTATAGTAAGGATGAAGTCTTTAGGTCTACATTATAGTAAGGATGAAGTCTTTATGTCTACAGTATAGTAAGGATGAAGTATGTAGGTCTACAGTATAGTAAGGATGAAGTATTTATGTCTACAGTATAATAAGGATGAAGACTTTAGGTCTACAGTATAGTAAGGATGAAGTCTGTTGGTCTACAGTATAGTAAGGATGAAGTCTTTATGTCTACAGTATAATAAGGATGAAGTCTTTAGGTCTACAGTATAGTAAGGATGAAGTCTGTAGATCTACAGTATAGTAAGGATGAAGTCTGTAGGTCTACAGTATAGTAAGGATGAAGTCTGTAGGTCTACAGTATAGTAAGGATGAAGTATTTATGTCTACAGTATAATAAGGATGAAGACTTTAGGTCTACAGTATAGTAAGGATGAAGTCTGTTGGTCTACAGTATAGTAAGGATGAAGTCTTTATGTCTACAGTATAGTAAGGATGAAGTCTGTTGGTCTACAGTATAGTAAGGATGAAGTCTTTATGTCTACAGTATAGTAAGGATGAGGTAGTTAGGTCTACAGTATAGTAAGGATGAAGTCTGTAGGTCTACAGTATAGTAAGGATGAAGTCTTTATGTCTACAGTATAGTAAGGATGAAGTCTGTTGGTCTACAGTATAGTAAGGATGAAGTCTTTATGTCTACATTATAGTAAGGATGAAGTCTTTAGGTCTACAGTATAGTAAGGATGATGTCTATAGGTCTACAGTATAGTAAGGATGAAATCTTTAGGTCTACAGTATAGTAAGGATGAAGTCTATAGGTCTACAGTATAGTAAGGATGACGTCTTTAGGTCTACAGTATAGTAAGGATGAAGTCTTTAGGTCTACAGTATAGTAAGAATGAAGTCTTTAGGTCTACAGTATAGTAAGGATGAAGTCTTTAGGTCTACAGTATAGTAAGGATGAAATCTTTAGGTCTACAGTATAGTAAGGATGAAGTCTATAGGTCTACAGTATAGTAAGGATGAAGTCTTTAGGTCTACAGTATAGTAAGAATGAAGTCTTTAGGTCTACAGTATAGTAAGGATGAAGTCTTTAGGTCTACAGTATAGTAAGGATGAAGTCTGTAGGTCTACAGTATAGTAAGGATGAAGTCTTTAGGTCTACATTATAGTAAGGATGAAGTCTTTAGGTCTACATTATAGTAAGGATGAAGTCTTTAGGTCTACAGTATAGTAAGGATGAAGTCTTTATGTCTACAGTATAGTAAGGATGAAGTATGTAGGTCTACAGTATAGTAAGGATGAAGTATTTATGTCTACAGTATAATAAGGATGAAGACTTTAGGTCTACAGTATAGTAAGGATGAAGTCTGTTGGTCTACAGTATAGTAAGGATGAAGTCTTTATGTCTACAGTATAATAAGGATGAAGTCTTTAGGTCTACATTATAGTAAGGATGAAGTCTTTAGGTCTACAGTATAGTAAGGATGAAGTCTTTATGTCTACAGTATAGTAAGGATGAAGTATGTAGGTCTACAGTATAGTAAGGATGAAGTATTTATGTCTACAGTATAATAAGGATGAAGACTTTAGGTCTACAGTATAGTAAGGATGAAGTCTGTTGGTCTACAGTATAGTAAGGATGAAGTATTTATGTCTACAGTATAATAAGGATGAAGACTTTAGGTCTACAGTATAGTAAGGATGAAGTCTGTTGGTCTACAGTATAGTAAGGATGAAGTCTTTATGTCTACAGTATAGTAAGGATGAAGTCTGTTGGTCTACAGTATAGTAAGGATGAAGTCTTTATGTCTACAGTATAGTAAGGATGAGGTAGTTAGGTCTACAGTATAGTAAGGATGAAGTCTGTAGGTCTACAGTATAGTAAGGATGAAGTCTTTATGTCTACAGTATAGTAAGGATGAAGTCTGTTGGTCTACAGTATAGTAAGGATGAAGTCTTTATGTCTACATTATAGTAAGGATGAAGTCTTTAGGTCTACAGTATAGTAAGGATGAAGTCTATAGGTCTACAGTATAGTAAGGATGAAATCTTTAGGTCTACAGTATAGTAAGGATGAAGTCTATAGGTCTACAGTATAGTAAGGATGACGTCTTTAGGTCTACAGTATAGTAAGGATGAAGTCTTTAGGTCTACAGTATAGTAAGAATGAAGTCTTTAGGTCTACAGTATAGTAAGGATGAAGTCTTTAGGTCTACAGTATAGTAAGGATGAAGTCTGTAGGTCTACAGTATAGTAAGGATGAAGTCTTTAGGTCTACATTATAGTAAGGATGAAGTCTTTAGGTCTACATTATAGTAAGGATGAAGTCTTTAGGTCTACAGTATAGTAAGGATGAAGTCTGTAGGTCTACAGTATAGTAAGGATGAAGTCTTTATGTCTACAGTATAGTAAGGATGAAGTCTGTAGGTCTACAGTATAGTAAGGATGAAGTCTGTAGGTCTACAGTATAGAAAGGATGAAGTCTTTATGTCTACAGTATAGTAAGGTAAGTCGCTCTGGATAAGAGCGTCTGCTAAATGACTTAAATGTAAATGTAAATGTAAGGATGAGGTATTTAGGTCTACAGTATAGTAAGGATGAGGTCTTCAGGTCTACAGTATAGTAAGGATGAAGTCTTTATGTCTACAGTATAGTAAGGATGAAGTCTGTAGGTCTACAGTATAGTAAGGATGAAGTCTGTAGGTCTACAGTATAGAAAGGATGAAGTCTTTATGTCTACAGTATAGTAAGGATGAGGTATTTAGGTCTACAGTATAGTAAGGATGAGGTCTTCAGGTCTACAGTATAGTAAGGATGAAGTCTTTAGGTCTACAGTATAGTAAGGATGAAGTATTTATGTCTACAGTATCGTAAGGATGAAGTCTTCAGGTCTACATTATAGTAAGGATGAAGTCTGTAGGTCTACAGTATAGTAAGGATGAAGTCTGTAGGTCTACAGTATAGTAAGGATTAAGTCTTTATGTCTACAGTATAGTAAGGATGAGGTATTTAGGTCTACAGTATAGTAAGGATGAAGTATTCAGGTCTACAGTATAGTAAGGATGAAGTCTTTATGTCTACAGTATGGGAAGGATGAAGTCTGTAGGTCTACAGTATAGTAAGGATGAAGTCTTTAGGTCTACAGTATAGTAAGGATGACATCTTCAGGTCTACAGTATAGTAAGGATGAAGTCTTTATGTCTACAGTATTGTAAGGATGAAGTCTTTATGTCTACAGTATAGTAAGGATGAAGTCTTCAGGTCTACAGTATAGTAAGGATGAAGTCTTCAGGTCTACAGTATAGTAAGGATGAAGTCTTTATGTCTACAGTATTGTAAGGATGAAGTCTTTATGTCTACAGTATAGAGGGATGAAGTCTTTATGTCTACAGTATAGTAAGGATGAAGTCTTTATGTCTACAGTATAGTAAGGATGAAGTCTGTAGGTCTACAGTATAGTAAGGATGAAGTCTTTAGGTCTACATTATAGTAAGGATGAAGTCTTTAGGTCTACATTATAGTAAGGATGAAGTCTTTAGGTCTACAGTATAGTAAGGATGAAGTCTTTATGTCTACAGTATAGTAAGGATGAAGTATGTAGGTCTACAGTATAGTAAGGATGAAGTATTTATGTCTACAGTATAATAAGGATGAAGACTTTAGGTCTACAGTATAGTAAGGATGAAGTCTGTTGGTCTACAGTATAGTAAGGATGAAGTCTTTATGTCTACAGTATAATAAGGATGAAGTCTTTAGGTCTACAGTATAGTAAGGATGAAGTCTGTAGGTCTACAGTATAGTAAGGCTGAAGTCTTTAGGTCTACAGTATAGTAAGGATGAAGTCTTCAGGTCTACAGTATAGTAAGGATGAAGTCTTTAGGTCTACAGTATAGTAAGGATGATGTCTTTATGTCTACAGTATAGTAAGGATGAAGTCTTTATGTCTACAGTATAGTAAGGATGAAGTCTGTAGGTCTACAGTATAGTAAGGATGAAGTCTTCAGGTCTACATTATAGTAAGGATGAAGTCTTTAGGTCTACAGTATAGTAAGGATGAATTCTTCAGGTCTACATTATAGTAAGGATGAAGTCTTTAGGTCTACAGTATAGTAAGGATGAAGTCTGTAGATCTACAGTATAGTAAGGATGAAGTCTGTAGGTCTACAGTATAGTAAGGATGAAGTCTTTAGGTCTACAGTATAGTAAGGATGAAGTCTGTAGGTCTACAGTATAGTAAGGATGAAGTCTTTATGTCTACAGTATAGTAAGGATGAAGTCTGTAGGTCTACAGTATAGTAAGGATGAAGTCTGTAGGTCTACAGTATAGAAAGGATGAAGTCTTTATGTCTACAGTATAGTAAGGATGAGGTATTTAGGTCTACAGTATAGTAAGGATGAGGTCTTCAGGTCTACAGTATAGTAAGGATGAAGTCTTTCGGTCTACAGTATAGTAAGGATGAAGTATTTATGTCTACAGTATCGTAAGGATGAAGTCTTCAGGTCTACATTATAGTAAGGATGAAGTCTGTAGGTCTACAGTATAGTAAGGATGAAGTCTGTAGGTCTACAGTATAGTAAGGATTAAGTCTTTATGTCTACAGTATAGTAAGGATGAGGTATTTAGGTCTACAGTATAGTAAGGATGAAGTCTTCAGGTCTACAGTATAGTAAGGATGAAGTCTTTATGTCTACAGTATAGTAAGGATGAAGTCTGTAGGTCTACAGTATAGTAAGGATGAAGTCTTTAGGTCTACAGTATAGTAAGGATGACATCTTCAGGTCTACAGTATAGTAAGGATGAAGTCTTTATGTCTACAGTATTGTAAGGATGAAGTCTTTATGTCTACAGTATAGTAAGGATGAAGTCTTCAGGTCTACAGTATAGTAAGGATGAAGTCTTCAGGTCTACAGTATAGTAAGGATGAAGTCTTTATGTCTACAGTATAGTAAGGATGAAGTCTTTATGTCTACAGTATAGTAAGGATGAAGTCTTTATGTCTACAGTATAGTAAGGATGAAGTCTTTATGTCTACAGTATAGTAAGGATGAAGTCTTCAGGTCTACAGTATAGTAAAGATTAAGTCGTTATGTCTACAGTATAGTAAGGATGAAGTCTTTATGTCTACAGTATAGTAAGGATGAAGTCTTTATGTCTACAGTATATTTTTATTTTTTTATTTCACCTTTATTTAACCAGGTAGGCTAGTTGAGAACAAGTTCTCATTTGCAACTGCGACCTGGCCAAGATAAAGCATAGCAGTGTGAACAGACAACACAGAGTTACACATGGAGTAAACAATTAACAAGTCAATAACACAGTAGAGAAAAAAGGGGAGTCTATATACAATGTGTGCAAAAGGCATGAGGAGGTAGGCGAATAATTACAATATTGCAGATTAACACTGGAGTGATAAATGATCAGATGATCATGTACAGGTAGAGATATTGGTGTGCAAAAGAGCAGAAAAGTAAATAAATAAAAACTGTGGGGATGAGGTAGGTGAAAATGGGTGGGCTATTTATCAATAGATTATGTACAGCTGCAGCGATCGGTTAGCTGCTCAGATAGCTGATGTTTGAAGTTGGTGAGGGAGATAAAAGTCTCCAACTTCAGCGATTTTTGCAATTCGTTCCAGTCACAGGCAGCAGAGTACTGGAACGAAAGGCGGCCGAATGAGGTGTTGGCTTTAGGGATGATCAATGAGATACACCTGCTGGAGCGCGTGCTATGGATGGGAGTTGCCATCGTGACCAGTGAGCTGAGATAAGGCGGAGCTTTGCCTAGCATGGCCTTGTCGATGACCTGGAGCCAGTGGATCTGGCGACGAATATGTAGCGAGGGCCAGCCGACTAGAGCATACAAGTCGCAGTGGTGGGTAGTATAAGGTGCTTTAGTGACAAAACGGATGGCACTGTGATAAACTACATCCAGTTTGCTGAGAAGAGTGTTGGAAGCAATTTTGTAGATGACATCGCCGAAGTCGAGGATCGGTAGGATAGTCAGTTTTACTAGGGTAAGCTTGGCAGCGTGAGTGAAGGAGGCTTTGTTGCGGAATAGAAAGCCGACTCTTGATTTGATTTTCGATTGGAGATGTTTGATATGGGTCTGGAATGAGAGTTTGCAGTCTAGCCAGACACCTAGGTACTTATAGGTGTCCACATATTCAAGGTCGGAACCATCCAGTGTGGTGATGCTAGTCGGGCAAGCGGGTGCAGGCAGCGATCGGTTGAAAAGCATGCATTTGGTTTTACTAGCGTTTAAGAGCAGTTGGAGGCCACGGAAGGAGTGTTGTATGGCATTGAAGCTCGATTGGAGGTTAGATAGCACAGTGTCCAATGACGGGCCGAAAGTGTATAGAATGGTGTCGTCTGCATAGAGGTGGATCAGGGAATCGCCCGCAGCAAGAGCAACATCATTGATATACACAGAGAAAAGAGTCGGCCCGAGAATTGAACCCTGTGGCACCCCCATAGAGACTGCCAGAGGACCGGACAACATGCCCTCCGATTTGACACACTGAACTCTGTCTGCAAAGTAATTGGTGAACCAGGCAAGGCAGTCATCCGAAAAACCGAGGCTACTGAGTCTGCGAAATGCTTGTTGAAGTTTTCGATCATCATGGATTTGTCGGTGGTGACCGTGTTCCCTAGCCTCAGTGCAGTGGGCAGCTGGGAGGAGGTGCTCTTGTTCTCCATGGACTTCACAGTGTCCCAGAACTTTTTGGAGTTGGAGCTACAGGATGCAAACTTCTGCCTGAAGAAGCTGGCCTTAGCTTTCCTGACTGACTGCGTGTATTGGTTCCTGACTTCCCTGAACAGTTGCATATCGCGGGGACTGTTCGATGCTATTGCAGTCCGCCACAGGATGTTTTTGTGCTGGTCGAGGGCAGTCAGGTCTGGGGTGAACCAAGGGCTGTATCTGTTCTTAGTTCTGCATTTTTTGAACGGAGCATGCTTATCTAATATGGTGAGGAAGTTACTCTTAAAGAATGACCAGGCATCCTCAACTGACGGGATGAGGTCAATGTCCTTCCAGGATACCCGGGCCAGGTCGATTAGAAAGGCCTGCTCACAGAAGTGTTTTAGGGAGCGTTTGACAGTGATGAGGGGTGGTCGTTTGACTGCGGCACCGTAGCGGATACAGGCAATGAGGCAGTGGTCGCTGAGATCCTGGTTGAAGACAGCGGAGGTGTATTTGGAGGGCCAGTTGGTCAGGATGACGTCTATGAGGGTGCCCTTGCTTACAGAGTTAGGGTTGTACCTGGTGGGTTCCTTGATGATTTGTGTGAGATTGAGGGCATCTAGCTTAGATTGTAGGACTGCCGGGGTGTTAAGCATATCCCAGTTTAGGTCACCTAACAGAACAAACTCAGAAGCTAGATGGGGGGGCAATCAATTCACAAATGGTGTCCAGGGCACAGCTGGGAGCTGAGGGGGGTCGGTAGCAGGCGGCAACAGTGAGAGACTTATTTCTGGAGAGAGTAATTTTCAGAATTAGTAGTTCGAACTGTTTGGGTACGGACCTGGAAAGTATGACATTACTTTGCAGGCTATCTCTGCAGTAGACTGCGACTCCTCCCCCTTTGGCAGTTCTATCTTGACGGAAGATGTTATAGTTGGGTATGGAAATCTCTGAATTTTTGGTGGCCTTCCTGAGCCAGGATTCAGACACGGCAAGGACATCAGGGTAGGCAGAGTGTGCTAAAGCAGTGAGTAAAACAAACTTAGGGAGGAGGCTTCTAATGTTGACATGCATGAAACCAAGGCTTTTTCGATCACAGAAGTCAACAAATGAGGGTGCCTGGGGACATGCAGGGCCTGGGTTTACCTCCACATCACCCGCGGAACAGAGAAGGAGTAGTATGAGGGTGCGGCTAAGAGCTATCAAAACTGGTCGCCTAGAGCGTTGGGGACAGAGAATAAGAGGAGCAGGTTTCTGGGCATGGTAGAATATATTCAGGGCATAATGCACAGACAGGGGTATGGTGGGGTGCAGGTACGGCGGAGGTAAGCCCAGGCACTGGGTGATGATGAGAGAGGTTTTATCTCTGGACATGCTGGTTGTAATGGGTGAGGTCACCGCATATGTGGGAGGTGGGACAAAGGAGGTATCAGGGGTCTGAGGAATAGAACTAGGGGCTCCATTGTGAACTAAAACAATGATAACTAACCTGAGCAACAGTATACAAGGCATATTGACATTTGAGAGAGACATACAGCGAGGCATACAGTAACACAGGTGTTGAATTGGGAAAGCTAGCTAAAACAGTGGGTGAGACAACAGCTAATCAGCTAGCATAACAACAGCAGGTGAGATGGCATTGACTAGGCAACTCGGCCGACAGATAAAACAAACAAGCAGAATGGAGTACCGTGATTAATGGACAGTCCAGCGTGCATCAGCTATGTAGCCAAGTGATCAGAGTCCAGGGGACAGCGGTGGATGGGGCAGGGGGGCTGGGCTGGCGAGTGTTATTCAGGTTAAGAAAACTAACAATGACTAAATAGCTTGTAGCTAGCTAGCTGGTTAGCTTCTGGAGGTTCTTGAGTGTGTTCTAAAAATAAAGATAATAGCGATTCCGTATCACATTGGGTGAGGCAGGTTTCCGGAAGGTATAAACAATTTTTTTTTTTTTTAATCGGGAAGAGAGAGTACATATGGGCCACTGCGTTTTTGGGACGCGGCGATGCAAGACGGTTAGCAGGCCTGTGCTAACAAGCTAACAGATTAGCAGGCCGGGGTAAACAAGGTAGTAGTTAGTGGACCTGGGCTAAACAAGCTAGCAGTTAGCATGCCGAACTAGCAAGCAAGGAGATAGCGAGGGCTAGAGAGTTAGCCTTTGGAGGACGTCGCGATGGGGTGAGTCTGTTTATTCCTCTTCATGCAGTGATATCGATAGACCGGTCGTAGTCAAGGTATTGTAGCCCAGGAGTATGCTAGGAGTATGCTAGGAGCTCTGGCCGGGCTAGCTTCAAGCTACGTGGGTGGAAACGCTAGCCAGGAGTAAACAACCAGGGTTGCTGTTTAGCTCGATAGCCAGTTGCGAAGATCCAGCTGAAGAATGTTCCGTTTGTGGTGGGAATCCGGGGTAAAAAAATTTAAATTTAAATTAAAAAATTAAATAGGTCCGTTATGCTCTGGTTAGCGTCGCGCTGTTCGAACTGGCGAGAGCTTTCCGAGCTAAAGGTGAGTTGAATACAGGTTAGCTGAAGACCGCTAGCATAGCTGGTAGTTAGCTGGCTAGCTTCAGTTGAGGGGGTCCGGTTCCGATGTAAATATAACTACTTTAGGAAAGGTAGCTACATTGGCGGGTTGCAGAAGAGTATTTGGATGCTTAGGTTTAGCAAAATGTTTTTAAAGATATGCGAAGAAAAAATCTCTAAAAATCTCTAAAAAGAAAAAGAGACGATATTTACAGAGAGACGATACGACAGGACACTTACTGCTACGCCATCTTGGATTCATTTGAGTGTAGAGTATAGTAAGGATGAAGTCTTTATGTCTACAGTATAGTAAGGATGAAGTCTTTATGTCTACAGTATAGTAAGGATGAAGTCTTTATGTCTACAGTATAGTAAGGATGAAGTCTTTATGTCTACAGTATAGTAAGGTTGAAGTCTTTATGTCTACAGTATTGTAAGGATGAAGTCTTTATGTCTACAGTATAGTAAGGAGGAAGTATTTATGTCTACAGTATAGTAAGGAGGAAGTCGTTTTCTGCGTCCCAAACTGCAGAGTGCATTCACTTTGACCACGGGTCAGAGATAGGGTCAAAGGTGAAAGGTCATACTCACAGGCTGACCTGTAGGGCCAGTGTGACCTCTGGGTCCGTTCAACCCTCTGGAACCCTGGAGGTCAAAGATCAAAGGTTTTACGATCACACAGCAATCAATTATAAACCAATCAATAGTCAATTTCCAGTGTGTGCGTCTGCGAGCGTGCGTAAACACTCACAGCATCACCTGGCTGTCCTCTTGGTCCTGGTTGTCCTTCGGAACCCTAAAACACACATACATTAAATAAACACACACACGTTGATATGTAAAACACACACACACACACACACACGTTAATATGTAAAACACACACACACACACGTTAATATGTAAAACATCCACACGTTAATATGTAAAACATCCACACGTTAATATGTAAAACATCCACACGTTAATATGTAAAACATCCACACGTTAATATGTAAAACATCCACACGTTAATATGTAAAACATCCACACGTTAATATGTAAAACATCCACACGTTAATATGTAAAACATCCACACGTTAATATGTAAAACACACAAACACACACGTTAATATGTAAAACACACAAACACACACACACGTTAATATGTAAAACACACACACACACACGTTAATATGTAAAACACACACACACACACGTTAATATGTAAAACATCCACACACACACGTTAATATGTAAAACACACACACACACACACACACACGTTAATATGTAAAACATCCACACACACACGTTAATATGTAAAACATCCACACACACACGTTAATATGTAAAACATCCACACACACACGTTAATATGTAAAACACACACACACACACACACACGTTAATATGTAGAACACACACACACACGTTAATATGTAGAACACACACACACACACACGTTAATATTTAAAACACATACACACAGAAATGTCTTACCCTCTCTCCTGACAGCCCAAGAGTACCGTGGGGGCCTGGTTTTCCTATCTCCCCCTGAGAGGCCGAGAGAGAGAGAGAGAGAGAGAGAGAGAACACATTACATACACAGGACAGGTTAAGAGAATAATCATGACAGTCACGTTATCAAAGATAGAAAGTTGAAACAAACAGTTACTCACCCTGTGTCCCTTGTGTCCTGGAAGACCTGGCAAGCCATCAAAACCCCTGTCACCCTGAGAGAGAGAGAGAAAGAGAGAGAGAGAGAACACAGAGAGAGAGAGAACAGAGAAAGAGAGAACAGAGAGAGAACAGAGAGAACAGAGGGAA
>NC_088410.1:11014184-11041684 GCF_034236695.1 Oncorhynchus nerka
ATCAGAGATGACACGATCCCGACCCTGCAGCTGCAAGTTTATTGCATTCAGATGACTCGTAATGTCACACAGAAAAGCCATTTCACACAGAAACATTTCGTCTCGGAGTTGTGTTGTGTCTTTCCCTTTGCTGTCCAGAACAGACAAATCTCCTCACGAAGCTCGAAACATCTTTGAAGCACCTTTCCCTGGCTTAGCCATCGCACCTCTGTGTGATAAGGCAAATCACCATGCTCCGTTTCTAACTCCGTCAGAAATGCCTTGAACTGGCGGTGATTCAAACCTTTGGCTCTGATAAAGTTAACTGTGCGCGTGATGATGCTCATTACATGCTCCATTTTCAAGGCTTTACCGTGCTTCCTGGTGTATGATACAATGATAAGCTGTCAGCTCACCTGTCGCGTTTTCCTCTTGCATCTTTTCCCGTATCTTCGCCACCAGTCCGCTCCTGTGTCCACACATCGCAGGTGCTCCGTCGGTTGTCAAACCCACGAGTTTTTCCCAAGGCAGCTCCATCTCATTTACACATCTTGACACCTCTTCATACAAATCATGCCCGTAGTTGTGCCATGCATAGGACGTAAAGCCAAAAACTCCTCTGTCACGCTTAGGTTGGAGTCCACTCCGCGGATGAAAATTGACAACTGGGCAATGTCAGAAATGTCGGTGCTCTCATCCACAGCCAAGGAATATGCAATAAAATCTTTTCCCTTTTTCACAAGCTGCTCTTTTAGATTGATGGACAACTGGTCTACTCTCTCGGCAATGGTGTTTCTGCTCAGACTCACATTTAAAAAGAGTTGCCTTTTTCTGGGCAAACTTCGTCACAAACTTTAATCATGCAGTTTTTGATGAAATCCCCCACCGTAAATGGCCGACTGATTTAGCGATCTCTTCTGCCAAAATAAAACTGGCCTTGACAGCAGCCTGGCCTTGTGATTTGGCTTTTTTGAACAGAGCCTGTCGAGATTTGAGGCCTCGTTTTAATTCCTCTGCCTTTTGTAGCCTTTGTTCCATGTCCATATTCTTGTTTTTGTCCGCGTGTTTCGTTTCAAAATGTCGTCTCAGATTATACTCTTTCAGTACCAAACACTTTCTCCACACAGAAACACACAGGTTTTCCAGCTACCTTCGTGAACATATACTCCGACTCCCACCTTGTTTGAAACCCCGGTTCTCAGTATCCACCTTCCGTTTTGCCATTTTTGATGGGTATCTGAAAGTTAATTTTACTGTGATGCTGACAACTGCTGTGCCAATAAATATTGAAATGAAGCAGCCTACCTGGAACTCACCTTTGCATTGTGGGAAATGTAGTATTGTGCGTGTAAAAGATCTGCGGGCTGCCGGCTTGCTGCGGGCCGGTTCTAATAATAAATCAAGATCATCCCAGGGGCCGTAAAAAACCTTCTTGCGGGCCGGATGTGGCCCGCGGGCCTTGACTCTGACATATGTGCCTTAGAGGCTCCCTCCCGCTGTTCAGAGGTAATAAAAATACAGTACCCTTTGTATGTAAAGAATGATAAGTCAAGAAAAGATGACAAAATGAAGCTCCTTATGGAAAATCAAGAGACACTTTTTGCTGACTATTACAAAAATGGGAACATCAGCAACCTTATCTTCCACACAAACCATCCCCTGGCATGGCACAGTGCTATATTAGCACACTACCCCCTTGTTACGAGAGCGGGGATTAACGAGGGGTGGAAACTCAGAATACTTGATAACGAGGACTCTGAGTCAAGTAATATAAATATCTATAAGTCCGGAACAGTAATGGCACAGGGTAATCACGAACAGTTTCAGCTGGACTTTCACCTAATCAAAGAATTAGCCCAGCAGGAGAAGCTCTCCCTTGATAAAGATACCCCCACACCGAGCGGGTCAGACCAGACCTCTTCATTATGTAACCCCACAGACGAGCAACCCCCAGCAGAGAGTCAACCTCCCAGCACAGATTACCACTCCCTCATTGAAATGAAGGACAAATTCACCCAGCTGGAGATAAGGCAGGTGGAGCTGGAACAGCAGGTGATTACACTTCAGTCAGCACAGACCCAGACAACAGTCCAGCACAACAACAGCCCCTTAACCAGACCCGGAGAGCTGGAGGTGGACAGAGTGTTATGCAGGTGAGTGAGGACCCAAAAGCGATTTAACAGAAACAGAGTCTTTTAATGTCCAAACAGGGAAAACATAAATCCTCAATCTTTACAGGAGATGTCCAAACAGGGAAAACATAAATCCTCTATCTTTACAGGAGAGTTCCCCCTTCTAGTAGTAGAGGAGAATAGCAGGGATAGCGGCAACAGACTGCTGGTCCCTCCGGGTAGGCGCGGGCCATAGAGGACAGAGACACCTGCTCACACGCAGCATCTGATGAAGAGGCAGATTACGACAGGACGGGACAAGGGCAAAGCATACAAGAATCCGACAAGGACAGAAGCAGAAACAGAGAGAGAAATAGAGACTTAATCAGAGGGCAAAAGAGGGGACAGGTGTGAGAGAGTAAACGAGGTCGTTAGGAGAATGAGGAACAGCTGGGAGCAGGAACGGAACGATAGAGAGAGAGAGTAACCTAATACGACCAGCAGGGGGAAACGAAGAGAAGAGAAAGCACAGGGACAAGACATAACATGACAATACATGACACAGAGACATATCTGCACTTTGGACAGTGGTGAGACAAATACAACAGGAGAAAGAGGAGCAGAACAGAGCACTAGAGGAGAGTGTCAGACTGCTGGTGGAGGAGAGGTTGAGGGGGATGGAGGAGAGGGTGAGGGGGATGGAGGAGAGGTTGAGGGGGACGGCGTGCGACAGATAACAACCCACTAGAGAGGTGGCCACCCCCACAGAGAAGCCAGCAGAACAGCCCACCTCAGCACCCAACAAAAGTCTCGACACCACAGCAGAACAGTCCACACCAGACCCTGACCATAGAGTCGACATCACAGCAGAACAGACAAATGAAGAACCCCAAGCCCAGCGGCTCTCACCCCCTCTGAGCACCCCCCCTGTCAGCCTGCCTGATAGCCCTTCTGAAAACCCCCCCACACCCACTGAGGACAAACACAAGACACAGATTGTACTACTTATGGACTCAAATGGGAAATATATAGAAAAAAAAAAACTTTTTCCCAAACACAGTGTGTCTAAACCCTAGACCTTCTGTCTGAGGCCAAACTAGGGTCACCCAGCCACATAATAATACACACAGGCACAAACGACCTGAGAGCACAGCAAGAAAGAGTGGCCACAGCACTGAAGGGAGTGATTGAAAAGGCTTCTTCTACTTTCCCCAACGCACAAGTGGTTATCTCCACCCTGCTACCACGAAAAGACTTCCACCCTGCCACAATACAGCGGGTAAATGCAAGTATTTCCCGTGACTGTGCCTCAAAACCAAATGTTTTCCTGGCCCACCACTCCACCCTGGACTTGAACAGCCTCTATGACCAGGTCCACCTCTACAAGGCAGCAGTGCCCACCTTTGCCCGAACTCTAAAGGACATCGCTCTCAAACGTATCCCCAACACTTCACACAGGAGCAACAGATCAATAGACACCCCACCCAGACTGGCGAGACACCCTCCCAGACCTGCAGGACCCCCCCTGGACCCACGCCAAGAGGAATTACATCCAGACCACCGCACACCCAGACACATCCACACCCCCACCCCAACCAATCAACACCCCCCACGTCAACCATGCCCACACCCCATTTAGGCCCCCTCAGATCAGACCTATGCCACTCCTGCCCACCCCATGCACCCCACCCCCGCAAAGAGGGCCTCAACATGGAAGCCACACATACGCCCAGGTAGTGAGCGGGCAAACAGTCCCAACCCCCACTCTCACACTCGCCCAAGCCAATGGCATGTACCAGATGCTCAGCAGGCTCTGCTCACACTTACTGGCCTGAGGCCAAACCACGACCAACAACATTGGACACTCTATGGAACAAAAAGCATTCACTATATCATCCTGGAATATCCAAGGCCTGAGGTCATCTGCCTTTGGCCTGAAGAGCAGAAACCCGGACTTCACCAAAGAAATCGGTAACACAGACATTGTCATCCTGCAAGAAACCTGGTATAGAGGAGACAGACCCACTGGTTGCCCTCTAGGTTACAGAGAGCTGGTAGTCCCATCCACCAAACTACCAGGTGTGAAACAGGGAAGGGACTCAGGGGTATGCTAATTTGGTATAGAGCAGACCTAACTCACTCCATTAAATTAATCAAAACAGGAACATTCTACATTTGGCTAGAAATTCAAAAGGAAATGATCCTAACAGAGAAAAATGTCCTCCTGTGTGCTACCTATATCCCCCCACTAGAATCCCCATATTTTAATGAAGACAGCTTCTCCATCCTGGAGGGCGAAATCAATCATTTCCAGGCCCAGGGACATGTACTAGTCTGTGGCGACCTAAATGCCAGAACCGGACAAGAACCTGACACCCTCAGCACACAGGGGGACAAACATCTGCCTGGAGGTGACAGCATCCCCTCCCACATATGCCCCCCAGGCACAACTATGACAACATAACCAACAAAAACGGGTCACAACTCCTGCAGCTCTGTCGCACGCTGGGTATGTACATAGTCAACGGTAGGCTTCGAGGGGACTCCTATGGTAGGTACACCTATAGCTCATCTCTTGGCAGTAGTACTGTAGACTACTTTATCACTGACCTCAACCCAGAATCTCTCAGAGCGTTCACAGTCAGCCCACTGACACCCCTATCAGACCACAGCAAAATCACAGTCTACTTAAACAGAGCAATACTCAATCATGAGGCATCAAAGCCAAAGGAACTGAGTAACATTAAGAAATGCTATAGATGGAAGGAATGCAGTTTGGAAACCTACCAAAAAACAATTAGGCAACAACAAATTCAATCCCTTTTAGACAATTTCCTGGGTAAAACGTTTCACTGTAATAGTGAAGGTGTAAACTTGGCAGTAGAAAATCTTAACAGTATATTTGACCTCTCAGCTTCCCTATCAAATCTAAAAATCTCAAATAGAAAACCGAAGAAAATTAACAATAATGACAAATGGTTTGATGAAGAATGCAAAAATCTAAGAAAGAAATTGAGAAACCTGTCCAACCAAAAACATAGAGACCCGGAAAACCTGAGTCTACGCCTTCACTATGGTGAATCACTAAAACAATACAGAAATACACTACGGAAAAAGAAGGAACAGCATGTCAGAAATCAGCTCAATGCAATTGAAGAATCCATAGACTCTAACCACTTCTGGGAAAATTGGAAAACACTAAACAAACAACAACACGAAGAATTATCTATCCAAAATGGAGATGTATGGGTAAACCACTTCTCCAATCTTTTTGGTTCTATAACAAAGAACAAAGAGCAAAAACATATACATGATCAAATACAGATCTTAGAATCAACTATTAAAGACTACCAGAACCCACTGGATTCTCCAATTACATTGAATGAGTTACAGGACAAAATAAAAACCCTCCAACCCAAAAAGGCCTGTGGTGTCGATGGTATCCTCAATGAAATGATCAAATATACAGACAACAAATTCCAATTGGCTATACTAAAACTCTTTAACATCATACTTAGCTCTGGCATCTTCCCCAATATTTGGAACCAAGGACTGATCACCCCAATCCACAAAAGTGTAGACAAATTTGACCCCAATAACTACCGTGGAATATGTGTCAACAGTAACCTTGGGAAAATCCTCTGCATTATTATTAACAGCAGACTCGTACATTTCCTCAATGAAAACAATGTACTGAGCAAATGTCAAATTGGCTTTTTACCAAATTACCGTACAACAGACCATGTATTCACCCTGCACACTCTAATTGACAACCAAACAAACCAAAACAAAGGCAAAGTCTTCTCATGCTTTGTTGATTTCAAAAAAGCCTTCGACTCAATCTGGCATGAGGGTCTGCTATACAAACTGATGGAAAGTGGTGTTGGGGGTAAAACATACGACATTATAAAATCCATGTACACAAACAACAAGTGTGCGGTTAAAATTGGCAAAAAACACACACATTTCTTCACACAGGGTCGTGGGGTTAGACAGGGATGCAGCTTAAGCCCCACCCTCTTCAACATATATATCAACGAATTGGCGCGAGCACTAGAAAAGTCTGCAGCACCCGGCCTCCCCCTGCTAGAATCCGAAGTCAAATGTCTGCTGTTTGCTGATGATCTGGTGCTTCTGTCACCAACCAAGGAGGGCCTACAGCAGCACTTAGATCTTATGCACAGATTCTGTCAGACCTGGGCCCTGACAGTAAATCTCAGTAAGACCAAAATAATGGTGTTCCAAAAAAGGTCCAGTCACCAGGACCACAAATACAAATTCCATCTAGACACTGTTGCCCTAGAGCACACAAAAAACTATACATACCTTGGCCTAAACATCAGCGCCACAGGTAACTTCCACAAAGCTGTGAACGATCTGAGAGACAAGGCAAGAAGGGCATTCTATGCCATCAAAAGAAACATAAATTTCAACATACCAATTAGGATTTGGCTAAAAATACTTGAATCAGTCATAGAGCCCATTGCCCTTTATGGTTGTGAGGTCTGGGGTCCGCTCACCAACCAAGACCTCACAAAATGGGACAAACACCAAATTGAGACTCTGCACGCAGAATTCTGCAAAAATATCCTCCGTGTACAACGTAAACCACCAAATAATGCATGCAGAGCAGAATTAGGCCGATACCCACTAATTATCAAAATCCAGAAAAGAGCCGTTAAATTCTACAACCACCTAAAAGGAAGCGATTCACAAACGTTCCATAACAAAGCCATCACCTACAGAGAGATGAACCTGGAGAAGGGTCCCCTAAGCAAGCTGGTCCTGGGGCTCTGTTCACAAACACAAACACACCCTACAGAGCCCCAGGACAACAGCACAATTAGACCCAACCAAATCATGAGAAAACAAAAAGATAATTACTTAACACATTGGAAAGAATTAACAAAAAAACAGAGCAAACTAGAATGCTATTTGGCCCTACACAGAGAGTACACAGCGGCAGAATACCTGACCACTGTGACTGACCCAAAATTAAGGAAAGCTTTGACTATGTACAGACTCAGTGAGCATAGCCTTGCTATTGAGAAAGGCCGCCGTAGGCAGACATGGCTCTCAAGAGAAGACAGGCTATGTGCTCACTGCCCACAAAATGAGGTGGAAACTGAGCTGCACTTCCTAACCTCCTGCCCAATGTATGACCATATTAGAGAGACATATTTCCCCCAGATTACACAGATCCACAAAGAATTCGAAAACAAATCCAATTTTGAAAAACTCCCATATCTTTTGGGTGAAATTCCACAGTGTGCCATCACAGCAGCAAGATTTGTGACCTGTTGCCATGAGAAAAGGGCAACCAGTGAAGAACAAACACCATTGTAAATACAACCCATATTTATGCTTATTTATTTTATCTTGTGTCCTTTAACTATTTGTACATTGTATATATATATATAATATGACAGTTGTAATGTCTTTACTGTTTTGAAACTTCTGTATGTGTAATGTTTACCGTTAATTTTGGTTGTTTTTCACTTTATATATTCACTTTGTATGTTGTCTACCTCACTTGCTTTGGCAATGTTAACACATGTTTCCCATGCCAATAAAGCCCTTGAATTGAATTGAATTGAGAGAGAGGCACAGAGAGACAGAGAGAGACAGAGACAGAGAGATGTTAGAGAACTGTGAACTGCCTCAAAGCCTGGAGGCTGGGAACTCCTCAAAGCCTGGAGGCTGGGAACTCCTCAAAGGTAGTGAAGTCTAACACATTGGTTTTCCTTACAGTATAACAGAACCAGTGGTCACATTCATGTCACATGTGGTCATCACAGTGGTCTGCTGTAGCAGTATGGTTATATTATGGTTATATTATGGTTATATTATGGTTATATTATGGTCATCACAGTGGTCTGCTGTAGCAATATGGTTATATTATGGTTATATTATGGTTATATTATGGTCATCACAGTGGTCTGCTGTAGCAGTATGGTTATATTATGGTTATATTATGGTTATATTATGGTCATCACAGTGGTCTGCTGTAGCAGTATGGTTATATTATGGTTATAATATGGTTATATTATGGTCATCACAGTGGTCTGCTGTAGCAGTAAATTAGGCCCTAATCTATGGATTTCACATGACTGGGCAGGGGCTCATGAATGGGTGGGACTTGGGAGGGCATAGGCCCACTTGGGAGCCAGGCCCAGCCAGTCAGAATGAGTTTTTCCACACAAAAGGTTTTTTATTACAGACAGAAATTATATTATGGTTATATTATGGTTATATTATGGTCATCACAGTGGTCTGCTGTAGCAGTATGGTTATATTATGGTTATAATATGGTTATATTATGGTTATATTATGGTCATCACAGTGGTCTGCTGTAGCAATATGGTTATATTATGGTTATATTATGGTTATATAAATGGTCATCACAGTGGTCTGCTGTAGCAATATGGTTATATTATGGTTATATTATGGTTATATAAATGGTCATCACAGTGGCCTGCTGTAGCAGTATGATTATATTATGGTTATATTATGGTTATATATGGTTATATTATGGTTATATATGGTTATATTATGGTCATATTATGGTTATATTATGGTCATATTATGGTTATATTAGGGTTATATTATGGTTATATATGGTTATATTATGGTCATATTATGGTTATATTATGGTCATATTATGGTTATATTAGGGTTATATTATGGTTATATATGGTTATATTATGGTCATTACTGTGGTCTGTTGTAACAGTATGGTTATATTATGGTTATATTATGGTCATATTATGGTTATATTATGGTCATATTATGGTTATATATGGTTATATTATGGTTATATTATGGTCATCACTGTGGTCTGTTGTAACAGTATGGTTATATTATGGTTATATTATGGTTATATTATGGTCATATTTTGGTCATCACTGTGGTCTGCTGTAACAGTACGGTTATATTATGGTTATATTATGGTTATATTATGGTTATATTATGGTCATCACTGTGGTCTGCTGTAACAGTATGGTTATATTATGGTTATATTATGGTTATAATATGGTTATATATGGTTATATTATAGTTATATTATGGTCATCACTGTGGTCTGCTGTAACAGTATGGTTATATTATGGTTATATATGGTTATATTATGGTTATATTATGGTCATATTATGGTATTATTATAGTCATATTATGGTTATATTATGGTCATATTATGGTTATATTATGGTTATATATGGTTATATTATGGTCATCACTGTGGTCTGCTGTAACAGTATATTATGGTCAAATATAAGGTGATGTTACAGTGATGTTGCTGTCTTTACCTTGGTCTGTTGTAGGATGGCCTGGGCTTGAGCCTCCTGGGCTGATATCACTGGTCCTGTTAGTTGGACTCCACCTGCCTGGAACTACACACACACACACACACACACACACACACACACACACACATACACATACACACACACACACACATACACATACACATACACACACTCACACACACACACACACACACACACACACACACACACACACACACACACACACACACACACACGTCTGTTAGTGGGTCTCCATCTCATTGGAACTAAAGACATAATGCAGACTTTTACATGGGTGTCAGGTGGCCTAGTGGTTAGAGTGTAGGGGCGGCAGGTAGCCTAGTGGTTAGAGTGTAGGGGTGTCAGGTAGCCTAGTGGTTAGAGTGTAGGGGTGTCAGGTGGCCTAGTGGTTAGAGTGTAGGGGCGGCAGGTAGCCTAGTGGTTAGAGTGTAGGGGTGGCAGGTAGCCTAGTGGTTAGAGTGTAGGGGCGGCAGGTAGCCTAGTGGTTAGAGTGTAGGGGTGGCAGGTAGCCTAGTGGTTAGAGTGTAGGGGCGGCAGGTAGCCTAGTGGTTAGAGGCAGGTAGACTAGTGGTTAGAGTGTAGGGGCGGCAGGTAGCCTAGTGGTTAGAGTGTAGGGGTGGCAGGTAGCCTAGTGATTAGAGTGTAGGGGTAGCAGGTAGCCTAGTGGTTAGAATGTAGGAGCGGCAGGTAGCCTAGTGGTTAGAGTGTAGGGGCGGCAGGTAGTCTAGTGGTTAGAGTGTAGGGGCGGCAGGTAGTCTAGTGGTTAGAGTGTAGGGGCGGCAGGTAGTCTAGTGGTTAGAGTGTAGGGGTAGCAGGTAGCCTAGTGGTTAGAATGTAGGAGCGGCAGGTAGCCTAGTGGTTAGAGTGTAGGGGTAGCAGGTAGCCTAGTGGTTAGAGTGTAGGGGCGGCAGGTAGTCTAGTGGTTAGAGTGTAGGGGTAGCAGGTAGCCTAGTGGTTAGAGTGTAGGGGTGGCAGGTAGTCTAGTGGTTAGAGTGTAGGGGTGGCAGGTAGTCTAGTGGTTAGAGTGTAGGGGTAGCAGGTAGTCTAGTGGTTAGAGCGTTGGACCAGTAACCGAAAGGTTGCTGGATCGAATCCCTGAGCTGACAACGTAAAAATCAGTCGTTCTGCCCCTGAACAAGGCAGTTAACCCACTGCTCCCTGGTAGGCCGTCATTGTAAATAAGAATTTGTTCTTAACTGACCTGCCTGGTTAAATAAGGATAAAAATATATATATATATATAAATATTGGTCACAGTAGTCCCCCCCCGGTGGCAGGAAGAGGTTACTGCAGGCTACTGACCCTGCTGGGCTTCAGTCTTATTTAGGAACCAGGTGTGTATTCAACAAGGGTGGTGTTTGTGGTCGAACACGTTAGTAACAATTTCAGTTGAACGATTTGAATAAACATTCCAAAACGTTACGATGTGTGTTCTTACCTGAACCACGAGGATGTTCCCTGGAGGACCTGGTATCCCATCAGCCCCGTTGAGACCCGGCCGGCCTGGAGGACCCTGAGGAAGGGGGATGGAGATAATTATGATGATAAAGAACGACATTTACTTCCTGAATTGGAAGTCCCAGGCAGAGAGAGAGAGAGAGAGAGAGAGAGAGAGAGAGAGAGAGAGACAGAGAGGGACAGAGAGAGAGAAGGAGAGAGACAGACTGATACAATGTATGGTGTGCTTTATGTGTTCATCTGAAAGTGTGTGTTTTGAGAGATAGATGGTGAAAATGCATGAGAGAGACAGAAGGTGTGTGTGTTAATATGTGTTCGAGACAGAGAGAGAGTGTATGTTAGTTTGTAACTCACCAGTTCTCCTAGGTCTCCTTGAGGTCCTACCAGTCCTGTGGGCCCCTGGGGTCCTTGTTCCCCCTGGAGAGAGGACACAGTACAGTATACAGTACAGTGTAGTGTTTCTCAATCCTGGTGCCGGGGACCCAAAAAGGTGCATATTTGAGTTTTTGCCCCATCACTATATAGCTGATTCCACTAGTCAACACATCATCAAACCTTTGGTTAGTGGAATCAGGTGTGTTATTGGCCAAAACATTCATGTCCACCCCTTTACATCCCCAGGATCAGGATTAAGAAACACTGAAACTGGACCAATGAAACACAACAGGTGTAGTGGAGAGAGAAACTGAACCAATGAAACACAACAGGTGTAGTGGAGAGAGAAACTGAACCAATGAAACACAACAGGTGGAGTGGAGAGAGAAACTGAACCAATGAAACACAACAGGTGGAGTGGAGAGAGAAAATGAAACTGAAGAGAGAAACTGAACAATGAAACACAACAGGTGTAGTGGAGAGAGAAACTGAACCAATGAAACACAACAGGTGTAGTGGAGAGAGAAACTGAACCAATGAAACACAACAGGTGGAGTGGAGAGAGAAACTGAACCAATGAAACACAACAGGTGGAGTGGAGAGAGAAACTGAACCAATGAAACACAACAGGTGTAGTGGAGAGAGAAACTGAACCAATGAAACACAACAGGTGTAGTGGAGAGAGAAACTGAACCAATGAAACACAACAGGTGTAGTGGAGAGAAAACTGAACCAATGAAACACAACAGGTGTAGTGGAGAGAGAAACTGAACCAATGAAACACAACAGGTGTAGTGGAGAGAGAAACTGAACCAATGAAACACAACAGGTGTAGTGGAGAGAGAAACTGAACCAATGAAACACAACAGGTGTAGTGGAGAGAGAAACTGAACCAATGAAACACAACTGGTGGAGTGGAGAGAGAAACTGAACCAATGAAACACAACAGGTGGAGTGGAGAGAGAAACTGAACCAATGAAACACAACAGGTGGAGTGGAGAGAGAAACTGAACCAATGAAACACAACAGGTGGAGTGGAGAGAGAAACTGAACCAATGAAACACAACAGGTGTAGTGGAGAGAGAAGCTGAACCAATGAAACACAGCAGGTGTAGTGGAGAGAGAAACTGAACCAATGTAACACAACAGGGTGACAGAGACAGTATAGAACAGGGGCTCGAGGGCCACATCGAGATTTTGAAATTCAACGGAGGGACGCATCTTTTGGGGGACCAATTGTTGGTTCAAATCCATTTGTGGGGGCCTCCCGAGTGGTGAAGCGGACTAAAGCACTGCATCGAGAGGGTTCGGCAGGCCGGGGTTTCCTTGGCCCATCGCGCTCTAGCAGCACCTGTGGCGGGCCGTACGCAGTGCACACTGACACGGTCGCCAGGTTTCCTCCGACACACTGGTGCGGCTGGCTTCCGGGTTAAGCGGGCATTGTGTCAAGAAGCAGTGCGGCTTGACTGGGTCGTGTTTCGGAGGACGCACGGCTCTCGACTTTCGCCTCTCCTGAGTCCTTAGTGGAGTTGCAGCGATGGGACAAGACTGTAACTACCAACTGGATACCACGAAAAATGGGTAAAAAAATGTATATCTTTTTCTCTTGTCTCGCGAGCCGGATTGAAGTGCCAGGCGAGACAGATTGAAGTGCCAGGCGACGAGATTGAAGTGCCCGAGGGGCCAGATTGAAGTGCCCGAGGGGCCAGATTGAAGTGCCCAAGGGGCCAGATTGAAGTGCCGAGGGGCCAGATTGAAGTGCCCGAGGGGCCAGACTGAAGTGCCTGGGGGGCCAGATTGAAGTGCCCGGGGGCCAGACTGAAGTGCCCGGGGGGCCAGATTGAAGTGCCCGGGGGGTCATACTTTGCCCCCCTTCCCTTGGTATAGAGGAATACACTAAATAACACCACTGACTCACCTCTGGTCCTGGAAGACCCCCGGGGCCTGTGATTAAGGTGCTCTGCAAAATGCCAGAGAAAACATGTAATTATTACTCGTGGCTATTTGAAGTGTGTGCGTGTGTGTGTGTGTGTGTGTGTGTGTGTGTGTGTGTGTGTGTGTGTGTGTGTGTGTGTGTGTGTGTGTTTGTGTGTGTACTTACTGCTCCAAAGTAGGATTGTTCTCCTTTCTCTCCTTTCTCTATTCTTTCCTGGTGGAGAGGAACACACACACACACACACAGACACACACACACACACACACACACACACACAAGCACACATCTCTAGTTAGAGTACAAAAGAGTAGTTGTTTAGTGTTGAGTTGCTGACAGACATTGCATTGTGAGATGTACCTGTCCGTTCCAGGACTCCGCCCTCTCCCTCTCGGCCAATCCGTATCGATCTTCAAATTCCTCCTCGTATTCATACTCTCTGACCTCGTACTCATCTGTTTCGTTGTCGTAGTCTTCGTACTCTACAATCTGTCACACACACACACACACACACACACACAAGACAACCTATCATCATCATCATATCCACAGTCAACAGTAGTACAAGAAGACATTTCAGAAAGTAATCTTGAGCTGAACCACTAGAGCTAGAATACTGGTTATAATTGGAACCACAGAACCACAATGACATTCTAGTTCTCTGATTAGAACCACAGAACCACAATGACATTCTAGTTATCTGATTGCAACTACAGAACCACAAAGACATTCTAGTTATCTGATAAGAACCGCAGAACCACAATGACATTCTAGTTCTCTGATAAGAACCACAGAACCACAATGACGTTCTAGTTCTCTGATTAAAACCACAGAACCACAATGACATTCTAGTTCTCTGATTAGAACCACAGAACCACAATGCATTCTAGTTCTCTGATTAGAACCACAGAATCACAATGACATTCTAGTTCTCTGATTAGAACCACAGAACCACAATGCATTCTAGTTCTCTGATTAAACCACAGAACCACAATGACATTCTAGTTCTCTGATTAGAACCACAGAACCACAATGACATTCTAGTTCTCTGATTAGAACAACAGAACCACAATGACATTCTAGTTCTCTGATTAGAACCACAGAACCACAATTACATTCTAGTTCTCTGATTAGAACCACAGAACCACAATTACATTCTAGTTCTCTGATTAGAACCACAGAACCACAATGACATTCTAGTTCTCTGATTAGAACCACAGAACCACAATGACATTCTAGTTCTCTGATTAGAACCACAGAACTTCAATGACATTCTCGTTATCTGATTAGAACCACAGAACCACAATGACATTCTAGTTCTCTGATTAGAACCACAGAACCACAATGACATTCTAGTTCTCTGATTAGAACCACAGAACTACAATGACATTCTAGTTATCTGATTAGAACCACAGAACCACAATGACATTCTAGTTCTCTGATTAGAACTACAGAACCACAATGACATTCTAGTTCTCTGATTAGAACCACAGAACCACAATGACATTCTAGTTCTCTGATTAGAACTACAGAACCACAATGACATTCTAGTTCTCTGATTAGAACCACAGAACCACAATGACATTCTAGTTCTCTGATTAGAACTACAGAACCACAATGGCATTCTAGTTCTCTGATTAGAACCACAGAACTACAATGACATTCTAGTTCTCTGATTAGAACCACAGAACCACAATGCATTCTAGTTCTCTGATTAGAACCACAGAATCACAATGACATTCTAGTTCTCTGATTAGAACCACAGAACCACAATGCATTCTAGTTCTCTGATTAGAACCACAGAACCACAATGACATTCTAGTTCTCTGATTAGAACTACAGAACCACAATTACATTCTAGTTCTCTGATTAGAACCACAGAACCACAATTACATTCTAGTTCTCTGATTAGAACCACAGAACCACAATTACATTCTAGTTCTCTGATTAGAACCACAGAACCACAATTACATTCTAGTTCTCTGATTAGAACCACAGAACCACGATGACATTCTAGTTCTCTGATTAGAACCACAGAACTACAATGACATTCTCGTTATCTGATTAGAACCACAGAACCACAATGACATTCTAGTTCTCTGATTAGAACCACAGAACCACAATGACATTCTAGTTCTCTGATTAGAACCACAGAACTACAATGACATTCTAGTTATCTGATTAGAACCACAGAACCACAATGACATTCTAGTTCTCTGATTAGAACTACAGAACCACAATGACATTCTAGTTCTCTGATTAGAACCACAGAACTACAATGACATTCTAGTTATCTGATTAGAACCACAGAACCACAATGACATTCTAGTTCTCTGATTAGAACCACAGAACTACAATGACATTCTAGTTATCTGATTAGAACCACAGAACCACAATGACATTCTAGTTATCTGATTAGAACTACAGAACCACAATGACATTCTAGTTCTCTGATTAGAACCACAGAACCACAATGACATTCTAGTTCTCTGATTAGAACCGCAGAACCACAATGACATTCTAGTTCTCTGATTAGAACCACAGAACTACAATGACATTCTAGTTCTCTGATTAGAACCACAGAACTACAATGACATTCTCGTTATCTGATTAGAACCACAGAACCACAATGACATTCTAGTTCTCTGATTAGAACCACAGAACCACAATGACATTCTAGTTCTCTGATTAGAACCACAGAACCACAATGACATTCTAGTTCTCTGATTAGAACCACAGAACCACAATGACATTCTAGTTCTCTGATTAGAACCACAGAACCACAATGACATTCTAGTTCTCTGATTAGAACCACAGAACTACAATGACATTCTAGTTATCTGATTAGAACCACAGAACCACAATGACATTCTAGTTCTCTGATTAAAACCACAGAACCACAATGACATTCTAGTTCTCTGATTAGAACCACAGAACCACAATGCATTCTAGTTCTCTGATTAGAACCACAGAATCACAATGACATTCTAGTTCTCTGATAAGAACCACAGAACCACAATGACATTCTAGTTCTCTGATTAGAACCACAGAACCACAATGACATTCTAGTTCTCTGATTAGAACCACAGAACTGCAATGACATTCTAGTTATCTGATTAGAACCACAGAACCACAATGACATTCTAGTTCTCTGATTAGAACCACAGAACCACAATGACATTCTAGTTCTCTGATTAGAACCACAGAACTACAATGACATTCTAGTTATCTGATTAGAACCACAGAACCACAATGACATTCTAGTTATCTGATTAGAACTACAGAACCACAATGACATTCTAGTTCTCTGATTAGAACCACAGAACCACAATGACATTCTAGTTCTCTGATTAGAACCGCAGAACCACAATGACATTCTAGTTCTCTGATTAGAACCACAGAACTACAATGACATTCTAGTTATCTGATTAGAACCACAGAACCACAATGACATTCTAGTTCTCTGATTAGAACTACAGAACCACAATGACATTCTAGTTCTCTGATTAGAACCACAGAACTACAATGACATTCTAGTTATCTGATTAGAACCACAGAACCACAATGACATTCTAGTTCTCTGATTAGAACCACAGAACTACAATGACATTCTAGTTATCTGATTAGAACCACAGAACCACAATGACATTCTAGTTATCTGATTAGAACTACAGAACCACAATGACATTCTAGTTCTCTGATTAGAACCACAGAACCACAATGACATTCTAGTTCTCTGATTAGAACCACAGAACCACAATGACATTCTAGTTCTCTGATTAGAACCACAGAACTACAATGACATTCTAGTTCTCTGATTAGAACCACAGAACTACAATGACATTCTCGTTATCTGATTAGAACCACAGAACCACAATGACATTCTAGTTCTCTGATTAGAACCACAGAACCACAATGACATTCTAGTTCTCTGATTAGAACCACAGAACCACAATGACATTCTAGTTCTCTGATTAGAACCACAGAACCACAATGACATTCTAGTTCTCTGATTAGAACCACAGAACCACCATGACATTCTAGTTCTCTGATTAGAACCACAGAACTACAATGACATTCTAGTTATCTGATTAGAACCACAGAACCACAATGACATTCTAGTTCTCTGATTAAAACCACAGAACCACAATGACATTCTAGTTCTCTGATTAGAACCACAGAACCACAATGCATTCTAGTTCTCTGATTAGAACCACAGAATCACAATGACATTCTAGTTCTCTGATAAGAACCACAGAACCACAATGACATTCTAGTTCTCTGATTAGAACCACAGAACCACAATGACATTCTAGTTCTCTGATTAGAACCACAGAACTGCAATGACATTCTAGTTATCTGATTAGAACCACAGAACCACAATGACATTCTAGTTCTCTGATTAGAACCACAGAACCACAATGACATTCTAGTTCTCTGATTAGAACCACAGAACTACAATGACATTCTAGTTATCTGATTAGAACCACAGAACCACAATGACATTCTAGTTATCTGATTAGAACTACAGAACCACAATGACATTCTAGTTCTCTGATTAGAACCACAGAACCACAATGACATTCTAGTTCTCTGATTAGAACCGCAGAACCACAATGACATTCTAGTTCTCTGATTAGAACCACAGAACTACAATGACATTCTAGTTATCTGATTAGAACCACAGAACCACAATGACATTCTAGTTCTCTGATTAGAACTACAGAACCACAACGACATTCTAGTTCTCTGATTAGAACCGCAGAACCACAATGACATTCTAGTTCTCTGATTAGAACCGCAGAACCACAATGACATTCTAGTTCTCTGATTAGAACCATAGAACAGTCCAATCCTGAGAGAATGAATGGAAGGTTGAAATGGAATGCTCAGAGAGAGCAACATTAGACATGGTGTCCAGATCATTCTTTTTCCCCAACTTATTGTTTTATTGTTTATCCATCTTTCTGTGTCTGTTCAGGTACTGTGGAGGTCACCTCTCACCTCATACTCTGTGATGTTAGGTCTCACGGTAACCGTGGAGACAGAGAGGTCGTCGTAAAGGTCACTGTAGTCAAACTCATCAAACTCCTCCACCTTAACTCTCCTGGCGGGCTTTGTCTCCTACACACAAACACACAAACACAAACACACACACACACACACACACACGCTGTGTTCAGAGGCCATGGAGTGAGGCAGGAGTTAAATCGAACAGGGGACGGAGGAAGAGAGGTGGGCACATGGAACACTGGCACACGGAACACTGGCACACGGAACACTGGCACACAAAACACTGGCACACGGAACACTGGCACACGGAACACTGGCACACGGAACACTGGCACACGGAACACTGACACACGGAACACTGGCACACGGAACACTGGCACACGGAACACTGGCACACGGAACACTGACACACGGAACACTGGCACACGGAACACTGGCACACGGAACTTTAGCACACGGAACACTGGCACACGGAACACTGACACACGGAACACTGGCACACGGAACACTGGCACACGGAACTTTAGCACACGGAACACTGCCACACGGAACACTGGCTAACAACTCTAGAACATGGAAGACTGGCAAACAAACACTGTCTGACTAAATCTCTCAATGGAGAGAGATGGAGAGGGGAGGGAGAGAGAGATAGAGAGGGGAGGGGAGGGAGAGAGAGATAGAGAGGGGAGGGGAGGGAGAGAGAGATAGAGAGGGGAGGGTGATAGAGAGGGGAGGGTAGGGAGAGAGAGATAGAGAGGGGAGGGAGAGAGAGAGAGAGAGAGGGGGGGATAGAGAGGGGAGGGAGAGAGAGATAGAGGGGAGGGAGAGAGAGATAGAGAGGGGAGGGAGAGAGAGAGAGAGACGGGAGAGAGAGAGAGAGAGAGGGGAGAGAGAGAGAGAGAGAGAGAGAGAGAGTGAGAGTGAGACATTTAAACATTGGCTAGTCACCAAAATAACTCTGTCATAGAATAGGCTCTCTAATGGGACTCTCATCATTACCTCCCTGTCTCTTGATAGGCTGCCTAAAGGGAACTCACCTCCTCAGTCTCTTGTGATAGGCTGTCGTATGGTAAAGGGGCGTGGCAGTCGGGAATGTAGTCTTGACAGTAGGTCTCTGCAGCTCTGGGGTCGGCTACGATCAACAATTGTTGGATTTCTCCCTGTGGACACACACACATTAATAAAATACATGAAACTCACACATTAATAAAATACATGAAACTCACACACCATGTTTCTTTGTATTCACGTTTGTTTGTATTATGAACTGTGACTGAATGAATGTGATTACCTATCGGTGACTGAATGAATGTGATTACCTATCGGTGACTGAATGAATGTGATTACCTATCGGTGACTGAATGAATGTGATTACCTATCGGTGACTGAATGAATGTGATTACCTATCGGTGACTGAATGAATGTGATTACCTATCGGTGACTGAATGAATGTGATTACCTATCGGTGACTGAATATATGTGATTACCTATCGGTGACTGAATATATGTGATTACCTATCGGTGACTGAATGAATGTGATTACCTATCGGTGACTGAATGAATGTGATTACCTATCGGTGACTGAATGAATGTGATTACCTATCGGTGACTGAATGAATGTGATTACCTATCGGTGACTGAATATATGTGATTACCTATCGGTGACTGAATGAATGTGATTACCTATCGGTGACTGAATGAATGTGATTACCTATCGGTGACTGAATGAATGTGATTACCTATCGGTGACTGAATGAATGTGATTACCTATCGGTGACTGAATGAATGTGATTACCTATCGGTGACTGAATGAATGTGATTACCTATCGGTGACTGAATGAATGTGATTACCTATCGGTGACTGAATGAATGTGATTACCTATCGGTGACTGAATGAATGTGATTACCTATCGGTGACTGAATGAATGTGATTACCTACTGAATGAATGTGATTACGGTGACTGAATGAATGTGATTACCTATCGGTGACTGAATGAATGTAATTACCTATCAGTGACTGAATGAATGTGATTACCTATCAGTGACTGAATGAATGTGATTACCTATCGGTGACTGAATGAATGTGATTACCTATCGGTGACTGAATGAATGTGATTACCTATCGGTGACTGAATATATGTGATTACCTATCGGTGACTGAATGAATGTGATTACCTATCGGTGACTGAATGAATGTGATTACCTATCAGTGACTGAATGAATGTAATTACCTATCGGTGACTGAATGAATGTGATTACCTATCAGTGACTGAATGAATGTAATTACCTATCGGTGACTGAATGAATGTAATTACCTATCGGTGACTGAATGAATCTAATTACCTATCAGTAACTGAATGAATGTAATTACCTATCGGTGACTGAATGAATGTGATTACCTATCGGTGACTGAATGGATGTAATTACCTATCGGTGACTGAATGAATGTAATTACCTATCGGTGACTGAATGAATCTAATTACCTATCAGTAACTGAATGAATGTGATTACCTATCAGTAACTGAATGAATGTAATTACCTATCAGTGACTGAATTAATGTGATTACCTATCGGTGACTGAATGAATGTGATTACCTATCAGTGACTGAATGAATGCGATTACCTATCAGTGACTGAATGAATGTAATTACCTATCAGTAACTGAATTAATGTGACTGTCAACCAGAGAGTCTAATATGTGTGTCTGTAGATTTGCTTGAGCTCCAGAGTTTTAGGCCCAACAGGCGCAGGATAATTAACCACACACACACACACACACACACGCACACGCACACACACACACACACACACGCGCGCACACGCACACACACACACATACACATACACACACACACAAACACACCCACACACACACGAACACATCTGAATCCCAAACAAAGTTTGAGGGTCGAATCAGAGCCAGACCACCTGAGACTACAGTCATTCTACTAAATGCCCCCAGACACACTGGGGTTAAAGGTCATTCTGCTGTATGACTGGGTTCCACAACACAAACAACACAGGCAGGTAGTTTTAAACCAAACTGGAGATCCCAGACGGAATTTATCCAGTAACCAGAGATTGTCTTCTGAGTCTAGGACAAAAACATATATCTATATAACAATGACATAACATCTTTATTTATGAATGAAATATTCTGTCATGTTAGATGGGATATGTCAGGGGACAGGGTGTAGTACATACACATGACCACAAGAGGGGGCTGTAGAGATATAGAGTTAGTGCTCTGTGTTTGTCTCTGTGTTTGTCTCTGTGTGCCCGGGTGTGTGTGTGTGTGTGTGTGTGTGTGTGTGTGTGTGTGTGTGTGTGTGTGTGTGTGTGTGTGTGTGTGTGTGTGTGTGTGTGTGCCTGCAGGCGGGTGGGCGTGTGTGTGTGGGTGTGTGCGTGCGGGTGTGTGTGTGGGTGTGGATGCGGGTGTGCGGGTGTGTGCGAATCCACAGAGAATCCAACCCCACACACAGAGATTCCAACCCCACACACACAGAGAATCCAACCCCACACACAGAGAGAATCCAACCCCACACACACAGAGAATCCAACCCCACACACACAGAGAATCCAACCCCACACACACAGAGAATCCAACCCCACACACAGAGAATCCAACCCCACACATACAGAGAATCCAACCCCACACACAGAGAATCCAACCCCACACATACAGAGAATCCAACCCCACACATACAGAGAATCCAACCCCACATATACAGAGAATCCAACCCCACACACAGAGAATCCAACCCCACACATACAGAGAATCCAACCCCACACACAGAGAATCCAACCCCACACACACAGAGAATCCAACCCCACACACAGAGAATCCAACCCCACACACACAGAGAATCCAACCCCACACACAGAGAATCCAACCCCACACACACAGAGAATCCAACCCCACACACAGAGAAATCCAACCCCACACATACAGAGAATCCAACCCCACACACAGAGAATCCAACCCCACACATACAGAGAATCCAACCCCACACACAGAGAATCCAACCCCACACACAGAGAATCCAACCCCACACATACAGAGAATCCAACCCCACACACAGAGAATCCAACCCCACACACAGATAATCCAACCCCACACACAGAGAATCCAACCCCACACACAGAGAATCCAACCCCACACACAGAGAATCCAACCCCACACACAGAGAATCCAACCCCACACACACAGAGAATCGCCAACACAGTCCTACCCCCAACACAGTCCGTCCTCCAACACAGTCCTCCAACACAGTCCTACCCCAACAGAGTCCTACCCCCAACACAGTCCTACCCCCAACACAGTCCTAACTCCAACACAGTCCTACCTCCAACACAGTCCTACCTCCAAGACAGTCCTACCTCCAACACAGTCCTACCTCCAACACAGTCCTACCCCCAACACAGTCCGTCCTCCAACACAGTCCTACCTCCAACACAGTCCTACTCCCAACACAGTCCTACCCCCAACACAGTCCGTCCTCCAACACAGTCCTAACTCCAACACAGTCCTACCTCCAACACAGTCCTACCTCCAACACAGTCCTACCTCCAACACAGTCCTACCTCCAACACAGTCCGACCTCCAACACAGTCCTACCTCCAACACAGTCCTACCTCCAACACAGTCCTACCTCCAACACAGTCCGACCTCCAACACAGTCCTACCCCCAACACAGTCCTACCCCCAACACAGTCCTACCTCCAACACAGTCCGACCTCCAACACAGTCCTACCCCAACACAGTCCTACCTCCAACACAGTCCTACCCCCAACACAGTCCTACCTCCAACACAGTCCTACCCCCAACACAGTCCTACCTCCAACACAGTCCTACCTCGAAGACCTGGTCATCCAGTAGCCGTGTCCCGAACACAGTGACCCCTTCAGTGCTGACCTCTGGGTTCAGACCTCTCTGGAGCTCCAGACTCTCCACCTTCTCACAGTCCAGATACAGAGTCACTGACTGACCCTCCACACTGTACGCTACCCTGTGCCATCTGGGTAGAGGGAGAGAGACAGAGTTATTCTAGGGTGTTGTCACACTAGATCCAGTCAGTGACTGACAGTCTAAACTACTCTGTGACAGAGGGAGAGAGACAGAGTTATTCTAGGGTGTTGTCACACTAGATCCAGTCACTGACTGACAGTCTAAACTACTCTGTGACAGAGGGAGAGAGACAGAGTTATTCTAGGGTGTTGTCACACTAGATCCAGTCACTGACTGACAGTCTAAACTACTCTGTGACAGAGGGAGAGAGACAGAGTTATTCTAGGGTGTTGTCACACTAGATCCAGTCACTGACTGACAGTCTAAACTACTCTGTGACAGAGGGAGAGAGACAGAGTTATTCTAGGGTGTTGTCATACTAGATCCAGTCACTGGCTGACAGTCTAAACTACTCTGTAACAGAGGGAGAGAGACAGAGTTATTCTAGGGTGTTGTCACACTAGATCCAGTCACTGACTGACAGTCTAAACTACTCTGTGACAGAGGGAGAGAGACAGAGTTATTCTAGGGTGTTGTCATACTAGATCCAGTCAGTGACTGACAGTCTAAACTACTCTGTGACAGAGGGAGAGAGACAGAGTTATTCTAGGGTGTTGTCACACTAGATCCAGTCACTGACTGACAGTCTAAACTACTCTGTGACAGAGGGAGAGAGACAGACTGACTGACAGTCTAAACTACTCTGTGACAGAGGGAGAGAGACAGGCTGACTGACAGTCTAAACTACTCTGTGACAGAGGGAGAGAGACAGGCTGACTGACAGTCTAAACTACTCTGTAACAGAGGGAGAGAGACAGACTGACTGACAGTCTAAACTACTCTGTGACAGAGGGAGAGAGACAGACTGACTGACAGTCTAAACTACTCTGTGACAGAGGGAGAGAGACAGGCTGACTGACAGTCTAAACTACTCTGTAACAGAGGAGAGAGACAGACTGACTGACAGTCTAAACTACTCTGTGACAGAGGGAGAGAGACAGGCTGACTGACAGTCTAAACTACTCTGTAACAGAGGGAGAGAGACAGACTGACTGACAGTCTAAACTACTCTGTGACAGAGGGAGAGAGACAGACTGACTGACAGTCTAAACTACTCTGTGACAGAGGGAGAAAGACAGACTGACTGACAGTCTAAACTACTCTGTAACAGAGGGAGAGAGACAGACTGACTGACAGTCTAAACTACTCTGTGACAGAGGGAGAGAGACGGACTGACTGACAGTCTAAACTACTCTGTGACAGAGGGAGAGAGACAGACTGACTGACAGTCTAAACTACTCTGTGACAGAGGGAGAGAGACGGACTGACTGACAGTCTAAACTACTCTGTGACAGAGGGAGAGAGACAGACTGACTGACAGTCTAAACTACTCTGTGACAGAGGGAGAGAGACAGACTGACTGACAGTCTAAACTACTCTGTGACAGAGGGAGAGAGACGGACTGACTGACAGTCTAAACTACTCTGTGACAGAGGGAGAGAGACAGACTGACTGACAGTCTAAACTACTCTGTGACAGAGGGAGAGAGACAGACTGACTGACAGTCTAAACTACTCTGTGACAGAGGGAGAGAGACAGACTGACTGACAGTCTAAACTACTCTGTAACAGAGGGAGAGAGACAGACTGACTGACAGTCTAAACTACTCTGTGACAGAGGGAGAGAGAGGGAGAACAATGGTAATAGGTACGGCACTTTATTGTGATTTCCTGGTTCCGTTTTAACATGTATCTACTGAGTAAATGTCTTGTTTTAACTGTCAAATGAAATCAACAAATCCAAACATCTAAATAAAGGAGAAAGTGATGAATGTGTATTTTGGTTATATTGAATGGGTGAAACATAGTGTCTGTGTTCCTGTTTGACGTCCAGTATGAGTGTTACACCTACTTGCCGTCAGCCAGGTTGATCTTCCTGAAGGTCGGGTATAGTTCAGGAGGAGGCAGGCCTTGCTGGTCTTCATACAGGAAGACAGGGGACCTCCCGACCTCTAACCCCAGCTGCTGGGTACCCTGGGGGTCGTACAGGGACAGCAAGAACACCTGGGCACCCCGCCGGGCACGTACCGTAGCCAGGACAGAGAAGTCCACTGGGAACCCCCCTTCTGGAGAGGCAGAGACAGAGAGAAAGAGAGAGAGAGACAGAGACAGAGAGAGAGAGAGAGAGAGAGAGAGAGAGAGAAGAGAGAGAGACAGAGAGAGAGAGAGAGAGAGACAGAGAGAGAGAGAGAGAGAGAGAGAGAGAGAGAGAGACAGAGAGAGAGAGAGAGAGAGAGAGAGAGAGAGAGAGAGAGAGAGAGAGAGAGAGAGAGAGAGAGAGAGAGAGAGAGAGAGAGAGAGAGAGAGAGAGAGAGAGAGAGAGAGAGAGAGAGAGAGAGAGAGACAGAGAGAGAGAGAGACAGAGACAGAGAGAGAGAGAGAAAGAGAGAGAGACAGAGAGAGAGAGAGAGAGAGAGAGAGAGAGAGAGATTATTGCTACTATCATTATCGTCGTCGTCATCATCTTCATCACTACAATCGTCTACTGGGAACACTAGATAGAGACGGATCAGTATCAATTTCATCATATTGTTGTTCATCATCAATGTGTGTGTGTGTGTGTGTGTGTGTGTGTGTGTGTGTGTGTGTGTGTGTGTGTGTGTGTGTGTGTGTGTGTGTGTGTGTACCTGGGAACAGCTGTTTTGTAGGGACACTGAGTTGGATCTTCTTGTTGATCTTGAAGGAGATGTCCGTCTCTTCTCTTCCCTCTCTACTGGTGCAGAGCCCCGCCTCCAGAGACACACCCTCCATGTCCTCTGATAGGTCCAGGATCCTCAGCACGTCCACCGGATTGGCTGGAGGGGGGAGGGAGGAGTTAGGAGACAAAGTCAGGGAAAGCGACCAGAGCACTGAGAAATAGCGACAGAGAGAGAGGAGAGAGAGAGAGAGAGAGAGAGAGAGAGAGAGAGAGAGGAGAGAGAGAGAGAGAGAGAGAGAGAGAGGGAGGGACTCATGCAGCTGGTGAGTTTCACTCTCTCCCTCTCTCCCTCTCTCCCCTCTCTCTCTCTCTCTCTCTCTCTCTCTCTCTCTCTCTCTCTCTCTCTCTCTCTCTCCCTCTCTCTCTCTCTCTCTCTCTCTCTCTCTCTCCTCTCTCTCTCTCCTCTCTCTCTCTCTCTCTCTCTCTCTCTCTCTCTCTCTCTCCTCTCTCCCTCTCTCTCTTTCCCTCTCTCTCTCTCTCTCCCTCTCTCTCCTTCCCTCTTACCTTACAACACACAGACACGACTCAAGTGCTTCTCAAACTTTTTCAACTCATGACCCAAATGGTTCTCCATTGACCCGAATAAAGAAGAAATAGCTTGTGGTAATAGACGTATTATCACACTGCGACCAGCCTCTCAGATGGCCAGGACTTGAGCCATGAAACCCTGAGGTCGACTCATGAGAAAGAAGCTCTATCTCCTAACCACATCTGCCCCAGAGACTTTACAACAACTTTACAGGACAATCTGGTAAAACACATAACAGACACCACAGCCTCAACAACAACAACATCCCCCCACCACACACACACGCACACACACACACACACACACACACACACACACACACACACACACACACACACACACACACCACTGCTCAAACCACCACACACACACACACACACACACACACACACACACACACAGACAGAGAGAGAGACAGAGAGTGAGACAAGAAAGAGAGGCAAAAAACCCACACATTTCTTCCCACAGGGTTGTGGGGTGAGACAGGGATGCAGCTTAAGCCCCACCCTCTTCAACATAAATATCTCCAAATTGGCGAGGGCACTAGAAAAGTCTGCAGCACCTGGCCTCAACCTACTAGAATGTGAAGTCAAATGTCTAATGTTTGCTGATGATCTGGTGCTTCTGTCACCAACCAAGGAGGGCCTACAGCAGCACCTAGATCTTCTGCACAGATTCTGTCAGACCTGGGCCCTGACAGCAAATCTCAGTAAGACCAAAATAATGGTGTTCCAAAAAAGGTCCAGTAGCCAGGACCACAAATACAAATTCCATCTAGACACTGTTGCCCTAGAGCACACAAACAACTATACATACCTTGGCCTAAACATCAGCGCCACAGGTAACTTCAACAAACATGTGAACGATCTGAAGGACATTCTATGCCATCAAAAGGAGCATAACATTCAACATACCAATTAGGATCTGGCTAAAAATACTTGAATCAGTTATATAATCAGTTATAGAGGTCTGGGGTCCAATCAATCACTCACCAAGAATTCACAAAATGGGAC
>NC_088410.1:11046684-11054184 GCF_034236695.1 Oncorhynchus nerka
CAGTTTTGGCCCCAGGAAGTATCATTAAATATGAGACTCAGCAATATGACATCATTATCATCAGACCAATCGCTGACATCCTCAAGACGAGTGATACTATTGGCTCTCCCCAGCCAAATAGATGAAAGGGAGAAGCCAATAGTGACAGTCTCAGCCATCTAGAATAGCCAACTACGTCCTTCGTTCAACCCACCAGATGTACACATGGAATGTCTATAAACTGTTAAAATGTAGATCATGTGTAATCAGTTAGGCTCTCGAAGCAAAGTTTGTATACCTCCCTGTTTCAACAAACTTGTTGTTGATGTCTCAAATCCAAATGGACCTCCTAACCCAGAGGTGTACCCCCTAGCCCAGAGATGGACCCCCTAACCCAGAGGTGGACCCCCTAGCCCAGAGATGGACCCCCTAGCCCAGAGGTGGACCCCTAGCCCAGAGGTGGACCCCTAGCCCAGAGGTGGACCCCCTAGCCCAGAGGTGGACCCCCTAGCCCAGAGGTGGACCCCTTAGCCCAGAGGTGGACCCCTTAGCCCAGAGGTGGACCCCCTAGCCCAGAGGTGGACCCCCTAGCCCAGAGGTGGACCCCTTAGCCCAGAGGTGGACCCCTTAGCCCAGAGGTGGACCCCCTAGCCCAGAGGTGGACCCCTAGCCCAGAGGTGGACCCCTAGCCCAGAGGTGGACCCCCCCTAGCCCAGAGGTGGACCCCCTAGCCCAGAGGTGGCCCAGCCCAGAGTGGACCCCCTAGCCCAGAGGTGGACCCCTTAGCCCAGAGGTGGACCCCTAGCCCAGAGGTGGACCCCCTAGCCCAGAGGTGGACCCCTAGCCCAGAGGTGGACCCCCTAGCCCAGAGGTGGACCCCTTAGCCCAGAGGTGGACCCCTTGCCCAGAGGTGGACCACCTAGCCCAGAGGTGGACCCCTAGCCCAGAGGTGGACCCCCTAGCCCAGAGGTGGACCCCCTAGCCATGGGTGGACCCCCTAGCCCAGCTGGACCCCCTAGCCATGAGGTGGACCCTCTAGCCAAGAGGTGGACCCCTAGCCCAGAGGTGGACCCCTAGCCCAGAGGTGGACCCCCTAGCCCAGAGGTGGACCCCCTAGCCCAGAGGTGGACCCCCTAGCCAAGAGGTGGACCCCCTAGCCATGAGGTGGACCCCCTAGCCAAGAGGTGGACCACTAGCCCAGAGGTGGACCACCTAGCCCAGAAGTGGACCACCTAGCCCAGAGGTGGACCCCCTAGCCATGAGGTGGACCACTAGCCCAGAGGTGGACCACCTAGCCCAGATGTGGACCCCCTAGCCCAGAGGTGGACCCCTGAGCCATGAGGTGGACGCCTTAGCCCAGAGGTGGACCACTAGCCCAGAGGTGGACCCCCTAGCCCAGAGGTGGACCCCCTAGCCCAGATGTGGACCACCTAGCCCAGAGGTGGACCACTAGCCCAGAAGGTGGACCCCTAGCCCAGAGGTGGACAGTGTCAACACTTAAAGTAACAAAGTGACATCATCAACCATATGCTTCTCTTAAATTTGAAATATTAAACTGTTTTGTGTTTAAGCTATTTTTTGGACACTAAATTGCATGATGTATTCTGAACTATATATAACGATCAAACATGAATATTTGTTGTAGTGAACAAAACAATTGAACCACTACTCAACGTATTTAATGAGTTAGACAGAAATAGAGAGACAGAGATGTAAACACACGTTTCATGCCAATAAAGCCCCTTGAATTGAATTGATTTGATTTGAATTGAGAGGGAGAGACATGAGACAGACATCAGTCAGTCAACAGTACAGTTAGATCACTGTCACATTGTATACAGACAGTCAGAGAGAGAGAGACAGAGAGAAACAGGGAGAGACAGAGTGAGAGACAGAGTGAGAGAGAGACAGAGAGAGAGATTAGTCAGACAGAGAGAGACAGACAGAGAGAGACAGACAGACAGACAGACAGACAGACAGACAGACAGACAGACAGACAGACAGACAGACAGACAGACAGACAGACAGACAGACAGACAGACAGACAGACAGACAACTCAACCACTTCAGGTAAAACCGTAACACTTGACCTTCACTTGAGGTTGACCATGAGCATAACTCACAGGGTCGTGCTCTGACAACCAGGTGTGTGGGGGGTTGGGGGTTGTGGAAGTGTGTGTGTGTGTGTGTGTGTGTGTGTGTGTGTGTGTGTGTGTGTGTGTGTGTGTGTGTGTGTGTGTGTGTGTCTGTGTGTGCGCTTGCGCATGTGTGCACACGTGTGTCAGCCCCAGGTGAGAGAGACGCTCCAGGGTTCACCCTCTGACCTGGGTTGACCTAAGAGGACCAAGGTTAGAGTTCACAGGTCACAGGCTGATAGCCTTCACAGACACAGCACGTGCATGTGTGCGTACGTGCGTGTATGTGTGCTTGGTTGTTTGGGCCTACAGCAGGTGTTGTGTAACTCCGGTCCTGGAAAACCACAAGTTGTGTAGGTTTTTGCTCCAACCCCACTAGGATCAGTCTCTGTAGGAGGAAACTCAGCAGCAATGTGCTTTACAGAAACCAACCGAAAACCCCGGAGAGGAGAAGCAATGCAGAGGCAGAAACACACACACACACACACACACACACACACACAGTACAGCAGCTGTATGTTGAGTGTACAGTCACAGGTATGGAAGACAAGTTGAGACACAGGTCTGTTAACTCACACCAAATTAATCCTGCAGAGATATATATATATATATATATATATATATATATCTACCTCACTTGCTTTGGCAATGTTAACACATGTTTCCCATGCCAATAAAGCCCTTGAATTGAATTGAATTGAGAGAGAGAGAGAGAGAGAGAGGAGAGAGAGAGAGAGAGAGAGAGAGAGAGAAAGAGAGGGTGAGAGAGAGAGAGAGAGAGAAAGAGAGGGTGAGAGAGAGAGAGAGAGAGAGAGAAAGAAAGGGTGAGAGAGAAAGAGAGAGAGAGAGAGAGAGAGAGAGAGAGAGAGAGAGAGAGAGGTGAGAGGCCTGTGGTGTCCTATTTTCCTCACCAAACTGAGTTATAGGTAAATTATAAACTTACAGCAGTATTTGTGCTGACAATAACACCAGGTTATAGTAGACCTACAGGCTCCGGGTTGGTTGGCAAATACCAGTAATGTCATGGTGACGCCCCAGGGATATGAGCAGGATAGTTGGTTGGAATGGAGCATGTGCCTACCCCAGGGGCATGCCCTGCAACTGAACAAGCCCAAACCAGGTGTGTGTGTGTGTGTGTGTGTGTGTGTGTGTGTGTGTGTGTGTGTGTGTGTGTGTGTGTGTGTGTGTGTGTGTGTGTGTGTGTGTGTGTGTGTGTATTAATCAAAAGTAAAAGTGTCAGTAGCCCTACTCTATGGGACCGTCAATAGAGCTCTTGCTGTTACTAAGTCTATGTGGGATGTATTTGTTAATAAAGGTAATAAACACGCTGATGAGATCACCTACCTGCCTGTGCCGCTGTCGCCTCGTGAAAAACAGTGATGGAGAAGAGGGAGAGGAGGAGGAGGAGGAGGAGGAGGCGATGCCCCGGGCGTTGAGCTCCATATTCGGTCCATCTCGTTGCTCAAAGTCTTTCTCGGTAAACCGGGAATTGTCCAGTGGGGTTGGCTCCGATACCTCCTGTACCGGCTCCACCGTTTAGCTCCACGGGGCTCACACACACCCGTGCTTAGGGGGCTCGAGACTGCGCGGGTACAGCGCGTGTGCTTATCCGCTGCTGAGAGAACCCATGTCCATGTCTGGGAGCGCGCAGTGACCCGGTTGATGGGGTAATGATATCATGCGCGCACACGGTAGAGACTGGAACTGGTTTGTCCCGATAACTGTTATCCGGTTCGAAGTCAACTTCTGTTAAGAAATAGGTGCAGTTTGACCTAAGGGAAACAAATCAATCAAAACGTTTAAACTTTATTTCCCTCTTTCTTTTTCGTTCTCTTTCTTATCTGGTTATCTGGTGATATCATATCCTTCTGATGGAGAAAGAAATAACAAGCAATTCCTTATATTCATTTCCTCCTGAAAAAAAAACTATATTCTTTCACCCACTGCAACCAGCCAACTTCGAACTTTCCTCTCTCTCTCTCTCTCTCTCTCTCTCTCTCTCTCTCTCTCTCTCTCTGTCTCTCTCTGTCTCTCTCTCTCTCTCTGTCTCTCTCTCTCTCTCTCTCTCTGTCTCTCTCTCTCTCTTCCATTGATCCCTCCCTTCCCGAAGATTGTCTCGCGCAGGGAACGAAGCTGTTGCGGTTAACAAACGGTTGTCTCGTGCCTGTTGAAGATAAGGCTCATAGTGTGTGTTAGGAACGAGCTCTTGTTTCAACTAATTATTATTAAGTATATAATATCAATCCAAGTGTTAGGTGGTGAAACTAAACATGTGTTTCAGTCAACTTAAAATGATGTGTTTGGTCAAATTGTCTGATATGTTCACTCAACTAGAAATGATTATTTGGGCGCCTAAAGAAGGGAACTAGTAACACACACCGTGCTTTAACCATCTATGTTTTCAACGTACATATTTAACACACGTTGACTACATGAAAACAGGAACCTCCACTATTCCAGCACCTCTTCAACATCACCACATCCCCTCTGCTTCGTCCAACACAGTGACAACTAAAAGATACCAACAACATATTTAGTCCAATCAACAAAAGCTTAATATGATGTGGCTGTCCATGGTTCTGATTTGAGTGTGCGTGTGCGTGTGCATGTGCATGAGTTCATGCAAGTAGAAAAAACATGGTGACTCACCCTACCTGAAGAGGAACCCCAACGCCATCCTCCCGTTGTCATGGTGACTCACCCTACCTGAAGAGGAACCCCAACGCCATCCTCCCATTGTCATGGAGACTCACCCTACCTGAAGAGGAACCCCAACGCCATCCTCCCATTGTCATGGAGACTCACCCTACCTGAAGAGGAACCCCAACGCCATCCTCCCGTTGTCATGGTGACTCACCCTACCTGAAGAGGAACCCCAACACCATCCTCCCATTGTTATGGTGACTCACCCTACCTGAAGAGAAACACCAACGTCAACCTCCCATTGTCATGGTGACTCACCCTACCTGAAGATAAACACCATCCTCCCATTGTCATGGTGACTCACCCTACCTGAAGAGAAACGCCAACGCCATCCTCCCATTGTCATGGTGACTCACCCTACCTGAAGAGAAACGCCAACGCCATCCTCCCGTTGTCATGGTGACTCACCCTACCTGAAGAGAAACGCCAACGCCATCCTCCCGTTGTCATGGTGACTCACCCTACCTGAAGAGAAACGCCAACGCCAACCTCCCGTTGTCATGGTGATTCACCCTACCTGAACTGACTGACACAGACATGGTGCTGACACAGACATGGTGCTGTCTGACACAGACATGGTGCTGACACAGACATGGTGCTGACTGACACAGACATGGTGCTGTCTGACACAGACATGGTGCTGTCTGACACAGACATGGTGCTGACTGACACAGACATGGTGCTGTCTGACACAGACATGGTGCTGACACAGACATGGTGCTGTCTGACACAGACATGGTGCTGTCTGACATAGACATGGTGCTGTCTGACACAGACATGGTGCTGTCTGACACAGACATGGTGCTGACACAGACATGGTGCTGTCTGACACAGACATGGTGCTGACACAGACATGGTGCTGACTGACACAGACATGGTGCTGACACAGACATGGTGCTGACACAGACATGGTGCTGACTGACACAGACATGGTGCTGACTGACACAGACATGATGCTGACTGACACAGACATGGTGCTGACTGACACAGACATGGTGCTGACACAGACATGGTGCTGACACAGACATGGTGCTGACACAGACATGGTGCTGACACAGACATGGTGCTGTCTGACACAGACATGGTGCTGACACAGACATGGTGCTGTCTGACACAGACATGGTGCTGACACAGACATGGTGCTGTCTGACACAGACATGGTGCTGACACAGACATGGTGCTGTCTGACACAGACATGGTGCTGACACAGACATGGTGCTGTCTGACACAGACATGGTGCTGACACAGACATGGTGCTGACTGACACAGACATGGTGCTGACTGACACAGACATGGTGCTGACTGACACAGACATGGTGCTGACTGACACAGACATGGTGCTGACACAGACATGGTGCTGACTGACACAGACATGGTGCTGACTGACACAGACATGGTGCTGTCTGACACAGACATGGTGCTGACACAGACATGGTGCTGACTGACACAGACATGGTGCTGTCTGACACAGACATGGTGCTGTCTGACACAGACATGGTGCTGACTGACACAGACATGGTGCTGTCTGACACAGACATGGTGCTGACTGACACAGACATGGTGCTGACTGACACAGACATGGTGCTGACTGACACAGACATGGTGCTGACTGACACAGACATGGTGCTGACTGACACAGACATGGTGCTGTCTGACACAGACATGGTGCTGACTGACACAGACATGGTGCTGACTGACACAGACATGGTGCTGACTGACACAGACATGGTGCTGACTGACACAGACATGGTGCTGACTGACACAGACATGGTGCTGACTGACACAGACATGGTGCTGACTGACACAGACATGGTGCTGTCTGACACAGACATGGTGCTGACTGACACAGACATGGTGCTGACTGACACAGACATGGTGCTGACACAGACATGGTGCTGACTGACACAGACATGGTGCTGACTGACACAGACATGGTGCTGACACAGACATGGTGCTGACTGACACAGACATGGTGCTGACTGACACAGACATGGTGCTGACTGACACAGACATGGTGCTGACACAGACATGGTGCTGTCTGACACAGACATGGTGCTGACTGACACAGACATGGTGCTGACTGACACAGACATGGTGCTGACTGACACAGACATGGTGCTGACTGACACAGACATGGTGCTGACTGACACAGACATGGTGCTGACTGACACAGACATGGTGCTGACTGACACAGACATGGTGCTGACACAGACATGGTGCTGACTGACACAGACATGGTGCTGACTGACACAGACATGGTGCTGACTGACACAGACATGGTGCTGACACAGACATGGTGCTGACTGACACAGACATGGTGCTGACTGACACAGACATGGTGCTGACTGACACAGACATGGTGCTGACTGACACAGACATGGTGCTGACTGACACAGACATGGTGCTGACTGACACAGACATGGTGCTGTCTGACACAGACATGGTGCTGACTGACACAGACATGGTGCTGACTGACACAGACATGGTGCTGACTGACACAGACATGGTGCTGACTGACACAGACATGGTGCTGACTGACACAGACATGGTGCTGACTGACACAGACATGGTGCTGACTGACACAGACATGGTGCTGACTGACACAGACATGGTGCTGACTGACACAGACATGGTGCTGACACAGACATGGTGCTGACTGACACAGACATGGTGCTGACACAGA